>NC_139703.1:40949268-40951768 GCF_964188405.1 Protomyctophum parallelum | reverse complement strand
AGCAGAACCAAGTGGGATGTGATTTAGAGAAACATAACCAAGTGGGATGTAATTTAGAGAACAGAACAAAGTGGGATGTGATTTAGAGAACAGAACCAAGTGGGATGTGATTTAGAGAACAGAACCAAGTGGGATGTGATTTAGAGAAACAGAACTAAGTGGGATGTGATTTAGAGAAGCAGAACCAAGTGGGATGTGATTTAGAGAAGCAGAACCAAGTGGGATTTGATTTAGAGAAACAGAACCAAGTGGGATGTGATTTAGAGAAGCAGAACCAAGTGGGATGTGATTTAGAGAAGCAGAACCAAGTGGGATGTGATTTAGAGAAACAGAACCAAGTGGGATGTGATTTAGAGAAACAGACCCAAGTGGGATGTGATTTAGAGAAGCAGAACCAAGTGGGATGTGATTTAGAGAAGCAGAGCCAAGTGGGATGTGATTTAGAGAAGCAGAACCAAGTGGGATGTGATTTAGAGAAGCAGAACCAAGTGGGATGTGATTTAGAGAAACAGAACCAAGTGGGACGTGATTTAGAGAACAGAACCAAGTGTGATGTGATTTAGAGAAGCATAACCAAGTGGGATGTGATTTAGAGAAGCAGAACCAAGTGGGATGTGATTTAGAGAAGCAGAACCAAGTGGGATGTGATTTAGAGAAGCAGAACCAAGTGGGATGTGATTTAGAGAAGCAGAACCAAGTGGGATGTGATTTAGAGAAGCAGAACCAAGTGGGATGTGATTTAGAGAAGCAGAACCAAGTGGGATGTGATTTAGAGAACAGAACCAAGTGGGATGTGATTTAGAGAACAGAACCAAGTGGGATGTGATTTAGAGAACAGAACCAAGTTGGATGTGATTTAGAGAAGTAGAACCAAGTGGGATGTTATTTAGAGAAACAGAACCAAGTGGGATGTGATTTAGAGAAACAGAACCAAGTGGGATGTAATTTAGAGAACAGAACAAAGTGGGATGTGATTTAGAGAAGCAGAACCAAGTGGGATGTGATTTAGAGAAACAGAACCAAGTGGGATGTGATTTAGAGAAACAGAACCAAGTGGGATGTGATTTAGAGAAACAGACCCAAGTGGGATGTGATTTAGAGAAGCAGAACCAAGTGGGATGTGATTTAGAGAAGCAGAACCAAGTGGGATGTGATTTAGAGAAACATAACCAAGTGGGATGTAATTTAGAGAACAGAACAAAGTGGGATGTGATTTAGAGAACAGAACCAAGTGGGATGTGATTTAGAGAACAGAACCAAGTGGGATGTGATTTAGAGAAACAGAACTAAGTGGGATGTGATTTAGAGAAGCAGAACCAAGTGGGATGTGATTTAGAGAAGCAGAACCAAGTGGGATGTGATTTAGAGAAACAGAACCAAGTGGGATGTGATTTAGCGAAGCAGAACCAAGTGGGATGTGATTTAGAGAACAGAACCAAGTGGGATGTGATTTAGAGAACAGAACCAAGTAAGTGGGATGTGATTTAGAGAACAGAACCAAGTTGGATGTGATTTAGAGAAGTAGAACCAAGTGGGATGTTATTTAGAGAAACAGAACCAAGTGGGATGTGATTTAGAGAAACAGAACCAAGTGGGATGTAATTTAGAGAACAGAACAAAGTGGGATGTGATTTAGAGAAGCAGAACCAAGTGGGATGTGATTTAGAGAAACAGAACCAAGTGGGATGTGATTTAGAGAAACAGAACCAAGTGGGATGTGATTTAGAGAAACAGACCCAAGTGGGATGTGATTTAGAGAAGCAGAACCAAGTGGGATGTGATTTAGAGAAGCAGAACCAAGTGGGATGTGATTTAGAGAAACATAACCAAGTGGGATGTAATTTAGAGAAACAGACCCAAGTGGGATGTGATTTAGAGAAGCAGAACCAAGTGGGATGTGATTTAGAGAAGCAGAACCAAGTGGGATGTGATTTAGAGAAACATAACCAAGTGGGATGTAATTTAGAGAACAGAACAAAGTGGGATGTGATTTAGAGAACAGAACCAAGTGGGATGTGATTTAGAGAACAGAACCAAGTGGGATGTGATTTAGAGAAACATAACTAAGTGGGATGTGATTTAGAGAAGCAGAACCAAGTGGGATGTGATTTAGAGAAGCAGAACCAAGTGGGATGTGATTTAGAGAAACAGAACCAAGTGGGATGTGATTTAGCGAAGCAGAACCAAGTGGGATGTGATTTAGAGAACAGAACCAAGTGGGATGTGATTTAGAGAACAGAACCAAGTGGGATGTGATTTAGAGAACAGAACCAAGTTGGATGTGATTTAGAGAAGTAGAACCAAGTGGGATGTGATTTAGAGAAACAGAACCAAGTGGGATGCAATTTAGAGAACAGAACAAAGTGGGATGTGATTTAGAGAAGCAGAACCAAGTGGGATGTGATTTAGAGAAACAGAACCAAGTGGGATGTGATTTAGAGAAACAGAACCAAGTGGGATGTGATTTAGAGAAACAGACCCAAGTGGGATGTGATTTAGA
>NC_139703.1:40914268-40944268 GCF_964188405.1 Protomyctophum parallelum | reverse complement strand
TAAACCATAGGTGGAGAGAGAGGGGGAGGGGGAGAGAGGGGGAGGGAGGGAGAGGGAGGGGGGGGAGCTGTTTCACAGGATTAATTGTGATTAAACTTTTGGCAGCTTCATATATATCGATATATTTTATGTCCGAAAATGTTTTGTGCCAGATGTAAATCATAACAAAATAGCCATTTGTTATATAGCCATTTGTTCTGTAGCCATTTGTTCTGTAGCCATTTGTTCTATAGACATTTGTTCTATAGCCATTTGTTCTATAGCCATTTGTGCTATAGCCATTTGTTCTTTAGCCATTTGTTCTATAGCCATTTGTGCTATAGCCACTTGTTCTATAGCCATTTGTGCTATAGCCATTTGTTCTATAGCCATTTGTGCTATAGCCATTTGTGCTATAGCCATTTGTGCTATAGCCACTCTGTCCATGGTGCTGAATACACTCTGTCCATGGTGCTGAATACACTCTGTCCGTGGTGCTGAAGACACTCTGTCCATAGTGCTGAAGACACTCTGTCCGTGGTGCTGAAGACACTCTGTCCATAGTGCTGAAGACACTCTGTCCGTGGTGCTGAATACACTCTGTCCGTGGTGCTGAATACACTCTGTCCGTGGTGCTGAATACACTCTGTCCATAGTGCTGAAGACACTCTGTCCGTGGTGCTGAATACACTCTGTCCATGGTGCTGAATACACTCTGTCCGTGGTGCTGAATACACTCTGTCCGTGGTGCTGATTACACTCTGTCCATGGTGCTGATTACACTCTGTACATGGTGCTGAATACACTCTGTCCATGGTGCTGATTACACTCTGTACATGGTGCTGAAGACACTCTGTCCATGGTGCTGAATACACTCTGTCCATGGTGCTGAACTGGGGAAATGATGAATTCCATTTCACGGCTCAGTGAGTCTTTGCTCCGTCCTGCAGAGTGAGTTCTGCTCCTGTTGTCTGTCTGGATGTGTGTGTGTTGCTGTTCCACTGGGGTTCTCTCCAGTGGACACTAGTCCACTAGTGCATTAGTCCACTAGTCCACTAGTCCACTAGTGCACTAGTGCACTAGTCCACTAGTCCACTAGTCCACTGCAATGCACTTTTTTCAGGACTGCCTAAGAAAACAACTGACAGATTACAACTTGTCCAAAATGCAGCAGCCAGAGTTTTAACTAGAACTAAGATGAGAGAACATATTACTCCAGTTTTGGCATCACTGCACTGGCTTCCGGTTGTTTTTAGGATTGATTTTAAAATTATTTTACTTGTCTATAAAGCTCTCAATGGTCTCGCACCTTCCTGCCAACATGACTGCCTGCCTAAATATGTCCCAAACCGGCCCCTAAGGTCTTCCACTGCTGGCCTACTCGCTTTGCCTAAAAAAATGGCAACTAAAAAATATGGGGAAGCAGCTTTTTGCTTCTACGGGCCGTCGGCATGGAACAAGCTCCCACTGTACCTTCGTAAGGCAGCCTCTGTAGACATTTTTAAAGCTCAGCTCAAGACCCACTTCTACAACATTGCTTTTAATTGATCTTTTATTTATTTTATTTTTTTTGTTATTCATGTCCTCACTGTATTGCATTACTGCTTGTTATTCTCCATTGTTCTGTAAAGCACTTTGAGCTGCATTTCATGTCATGAAAGGTGCTATACAAATAAAGTTTTATTATTATTATTATTATTAGTCCACTAGTCCAGGACCAGCCAGGGGTGTCTCCGGAATACTTTGATAATATTTGGAATTTTTCAATACGACTTCAGATTAACTAACACCCTCCATACTAGAGTCAATACGACTTCAGATTAACTAACACCCTCCATACTAGAGTCAATACGACTTCAGATTAACTAACACCCTCCATACTAGAGTCAATACGACTTCAGATTAACTAACACCCTCCATACTAGAGTCAATACGACTTCAGATTAACTAACACCCTCCATACTAGAGTCAATGCGACTTCAGATTAACTAACACCCTCCATACTAGAGTCCGTCGGACCACCAAGTAATCTCCAACACCAGCTGGATCTGGATGTAGCTCTGTTGTTCTCCTCAGGTCAACCGAGGAGAGAGAGAGAGAGAGAGGGAGAAGGAGAGGGAGAGGGAGAGGGGGAGGGAGGGAGGGAGGGAGGGAGGGAGGGAGAGAGAGAGAGAGAGAGAGAGAGAGAGAGGGGGGGAGGGAGGGAGGGGGAGGGAGTGAGGGAGGGAGAGAGGGAGAGAGGGGGAGAAAGAGCAGGCTGCCACATGCTCATGGACATAGTCCAGTGTCTGAAGTGTCAGATGTGAGGGTGACAGGTGTGTGTGTGTGTGTGTGTCTGTGTGTGCACGTGCGTGCGCGTGCCTGTGTGTTCCAGCATGGTTACATTAGCTAGGGTGGTGTGTGTGTGTGTGTGTGGGTGGAGCGCCACACCTATACCATCAGCTCACAGTACGTCCCGCACTTACTTGCTTGGCGTGCCCCAGGATCGAACCCACGACCTCGTGGTCCAAAGGCCAGAGCTCTTAGGTTTATTAACACAATCAGAGCTCTAGGTTTATTAATCCATTTTGGGCAGGGACCCCTTTTGGTGTTTTAAGCATTATGTTATAATTTTGCTATTGAAAAATAGCTACCTACAAGCTCGTAGCGCGCCACTCGGTGGCGCGCTACGAGCTTGTAGGTCTGCTATTTTTGAAAAATCGTGAAAATGTGCCTCAAATTTGGAATATATTTTTTCAGAACAATTTTTTTAACTCAAATCTTTGCTTCTAGGGAGGTCCCTGGAACAACATATTTTCAGATGGGGGGTCCCTGGAACATCATGTTTTCAGATGGGGGGTCCCTGGAACATCATGTTTTCAGATGGGGGGTCCCTGGAACAACATGTTTTCAGATGGGGGGTCCCTGGTACAACATATTTTCAGATGGGGGTCGGAGGCCAATTAGAGATCATTTTTGGGGTCCTTGACATGAAATATTGAGTGATATAGGCCTAGAAACATGAGGTATTTCAGAAAACTGTCAGGATTTAGAAGACTTTTTTCAGGCCTAAATGGGTTAACACAATCAGCGCCGAGATTCCTTCAAAATAGAAGCTCTGGGGTGCCGCTTCTACTCCTCCACTCCACTAGACTCAGAACGTACACAGCTTGCTTTGTTTGTTCAGTAACGGGTGTTGACCAACTAACTATCACCTGTGTGTGTGTGTGTGTGTGTGTGTGTGTGTGTGTGTGTGTGCGTGCGACAGGGGGCCAGTACATGAAGGAGGTGCTGATTGACGGTCAGAGCCATCTGTTGGTCATCCGTGAAGAGACTGGACTGCCAGACGGACAGGTAACACTAATAATCAGGTCAGGTTGTGGCCTCCTGGTGGCGCTATAATAGGACAGGTCTCCACCAGGGGGCGCTATAATAGGACAGGTCTCCACCAGGGGGCGCTATAATAGGACAGGTCTCCACCAGGCCAGGTCAGGTTGTGGCCTCCTGGTGGCGCTATAATAGGGACAGGTCTCCACCAGGGGCCAGGTCAGGTTGTGGCCTCCTGGTGGCGCTATAATAGGCCAATGTGAAAAGGGTGACATTTTCTTCTCACCCCTTGGATGGCAATTGGATGATTTGTGGCATTTTATTCCAAAAATAGTGTTTTGCAAAAATCGAACATGCGGCGAAAAGTTATAACCGCATGTCGACCATGCGGTTCGACATGCGGTCGAACATGCGGTGAAATGAACGCGGTCATCGTAAAGATGCGATTCTAAAACGGGTAGTCCCAATACTTCATTCTGATTGGCTAGTTACCGTCACGTGACCAGTGTAAATTCCACCGATAACCCACTCCTTCAATCACTTTGTATCATCCTGCAGCCTTGTAGCTGACCTGGGGAAGGGGAGCGCTTGATTGCTTTACAAACACATGCCGTGCGGGCGTCTGTTGAGCACAACAAGGAAGTGTTGTGGCTCTGGCTCGCTCGCTCGCTCTGGTGGCGCAAAGCGTAGCTACTTTTGTGAATGTAATAGTTTTATTAGGTTAATATTAGGGCCGGGACTAATTGCGATTAATTAACTACAGAAAAATTAATGCACTATCATCGCACTATTTCTTTCACCGCGGAACGTTGTCACTGGACAGTTTTCAGAGGGACCTGCGCACCAAGTGTCCGTGTCCTCTTCAGACAATAACACCACCAGAAACCGTAGACAGTTCACCAGACTGGGGGAAGCCGCTGAGATCACTTTGCTTGTCCCCGTGGATTGGAAATAGGATTTAAAAGGCTATCCGATGGTAGCGTGGATTACAGCACAGTTGTGTGTAATTATTCAATAAAGAATTATTACCCCTATTACTATTACAAAAACAATGTTTTATTGCTTAAACTTATGTATTCACTATTCATTGATTCACTAGTATACCAAAATCCATTTGAAAAAAATGCTTTCTCACTGTTCTCGGGTCAAATAATGATATGCGATTAAAATGCGATTAATCTAGATTAATTAATCGCAAAGCCTCTGATTAATTAGATTAATTTTTTTAATCGAGTCCCAGCTCTAGTTAATATTGCTATATGTTTGTAACCGTTTTAGAAAAGCAATAAGCCACTCGAGGTTTAAGTGGACCCTCCGCTGCGCGTCGGGTCTGCCTACGCCCCCAGCCAGTGTAAAATACCCGGTAAGCTGGGACCTCTCGTGGCTTATTGCTTAATTGTTCTCCTTCTCCTCCTCAGTTTGCGGGCTGGGTGGACGCCGTCATCCTGGTCTTCAGTCTGGAGAACGAGGCCAGCTTCCAGGAGGTTTACCGAAACTACAACCAGCTCAGTGTCCACCGCACCGTCGGAGAGGTCCCCTTCATAGTGGTCGGTACACAAGGTGAGGTCCCCTTCATAGTGGTCGGTACACAAGGTGAGGTCCCCTTCATAGTGGTCGGTACACAAGGTGAGGTCCCCTTCATAGTGGTCGGTACACAAGGTGAGGTCTCCTTCATAGTGGTCGGTACACAAGGTGAGGTCTCCTTCATAGTGGTCGGTACACAAGGTGAGGTCTCCTTCATAGTGGTCGGTACGCAAGGTGAGGTCTCCTTCATAGTGGTCGGTACACAAGGTGAGGTCTCCTTCATAGTGGTCGGTACGCAAGGTGAGGTCTCCTTCATAGTGGTCGGTACACAAGGTGAGGTCTCCTTCATAGTGGTCGGTACACAAGGTGAGGTCCCCTTCATAGTGGTCGGTACACAAGGTGAGGTCCCCTTCATAGTGGTCGGTACACAAGGTGAGGTCTCCTTCATAGTGGTCGGTACACAAGGTGAGGTCTCCTTCATATAGTGGTCGGTACACAAGGTGAGGTCCCCTTCATAGTGGTCGGTACACAAGGTGAGGTCCCCTTCATAGTGGTCGGTACACAAGGTGAGGTCTCCTTCATAGTGGTCGGTACACAAGGTGAGGTCTCCTTCATATAGTGGTCGGTACGCAAGGTGAGGTCTCCTTCATAGTGGTCGGTACACAAGGTGAGGTCCCCTTCATAATGGTCGGTACACAAGGTGAGGAGGTCTCCTTCATAGTGGTCGGTACACAAGGTGAGGTCTCCTTCATAGTGGTCGGTACACAAGGTGAGGAGGTCTCCTTCATAGTGGTCGGTACACAAGGTGAGGAGGTCTCCTTCATAGTGGTCGGTACACAAGGTGAGGTCTCCTTCATAGTGGTCGGTACACAAGGTGAGGTCTCCTTCATAATGGTCGGTACACAAGGTGAGGAGGTCTCCTTCATAGTGGTCGGTACACAAGGTGAGGTCCCCTTCATAGTGGTCGGTACACAAGGTGAGGTCTCCTTCATAGTGGTCGGTACACAAGGTGAGGTCCTAATACACCTAATGTGTATTAAGTGTATTATGTAATGATTCATTCAACTCACGATATGATTCAGAGCTACGATACTAGGTCACGATTATTGACGATTTGTTAAACACAAAATAACTTTCCAGGCAAATGACACAGATGATTTATTTTCTCTTTTAATTTTCTTCTCTCATTTTCTTTTCAATACAGCAGCAAACATTTTTTTTTCCAATCAATTCTCTTGCAAAGATCCTGCATTGTCTTTCTTAAGATCAGTTACAAGTCTATGTATTGTGTTATACTGTGTGTTATTACTGTTATTCTATAGATAAGATCAGTTACAAGTCTATGTATTGTGTTATACTGTGTGTTATTACTGTTATTCTATAGATAAGATCAGTTACAAGTCTATGTATTGTGTTATACTGTGTGTTATTACTGTTATTCTATAGATAAGATCAGTTACAAGTCTATGTATTGTGTTATACTGTGTGTTATTACTGTTATTCTATAGATAAGATCAGTTACAAGTCTATGTATTGAGTTATACTGTTATTCTATAGATAAGATCAGTTACAAGTCTATGTATTGTGTTATACTGTTATTCTATAGATAAGATCAGTTACAAGTCTATGTATTGTGTCACTGTGTGTTGTTACTGTTATTCTATAGATAAGATCAGCAGCTGTAACCATCGGGTCATCGATGACATCAGAGCCAGACAGCTGTGTTCAGACGTCCGCCGATGCACCTACTATGAGACCTGTGCTACGTACGGACTCAATGTCAACAGAGTCTTCACTGACGGTAATAATATTAACAATAACAATAACGCGCTCTGCTTGCGCAAGTAATAACTATCTATAGGTCCAGATAATTTACACGGGGTGAAAAAAATAATAATGGGATAAAAATAAAAATAAATAAAAATAAAAACAAGAGGATCTGGTAGTGGGGGGGACGGGGGAGGAGCCAATACGGATGTATTTGGTTTTGCAGCCGTTTAGCTGAAGGAAGAGGAGCTTCATCCACTAATGGAGGTCAGACCCTAGGAAGGATCACGTCCCACTGGGAGGAGACCCAAGGCGCAGTTGGAGGAAACACATCGACTCACTGGCCCTTGGAACGTCTCGGAATCCCCCAGGAGGAAGTCACTAATGTTGCTCTGGAGAGGGAAGTCTGGAGCTCTCTGGTGGAGCTGTTGCCCCCGCGACCCGACTACAGATAAGCGGTTGAAGATGGATGGATGGATGGATGGATGGGTGGATGCCTGCCAGTTCCCTCTGACAGGGTCAACACATTGACTAGTCATGGCTGTCAGTTCCCTCCTGATGTCTGACAGGGTCAACAACACATTGACTAGTCATGGCTGACAGTTCCCTCCTGATGTCTGACAGGGTCAACAACACGTTGACTAGTCATGGCTGACAGTTCCCTCCTGATGTCTGACAGGGTCAACAACACGTTGACTAGTCATGGCTGTCAGTTCCCTCCTGATGTCTGACAGGGTCAACAACACGTTGACTAGTCATGGCTGACAGTTCCCTCCTGATGTCTGACAGGGTCAACAACACGTTGACTAGTCATGGCTGTCAGTTCCCTCCTGATGTCTGACAGGGTCAACAACACGTTGACTAGTCATGGCTATCAGTTCCCTCCTAATGTCTGACAGGGTCAACAACACGTTGACTAGTCATGGCTGTCAGTTCCCTCCTGATGTCTGACAGGGTCAACAACACGTTGACTAGTCATGGCTATCAGTTCCCTCCTGATGTCTGACAGGGTCAACAACACGTTGACTAGTCATGGCTATCAGTTCCCTCCTGATGTCTGACAGGGTCAACAACACGTTGACTAGTCATGGCTGTCAGTTCCCTCCTGATGTCTGACAGGGTCAACAACACGTTGACTAGTCATGGCTGACAGTTCCCTCCTGATGTCTGACAGGGTCAACAACACGTTGACTAGTCATGGCTATCAGTTCCCTCCTGATGTCTGACAGGGTCAACAACACGTTGACTAGTCATGGCTGTCAGTTCCCTCCTGATGTCTGACAGGGTCAACAACACGTTGACTAGTCATGGCTATCAGTTCCCTCCTGATGTCTGACAGGGTCAACAACACGTTGACTAGTCATGGCTGACAGTTCCCTCCTGATGTCTGTCAGGGTCAACAACACGTTGACTAGTCATGGCTGTCAGTTCCCTCCTGATGTCTGACAGGGTCAACACGTTGACTAGTCATGGCTGTCAGTTCCCTCCTGATGTTGTGTGGGAGTTCAGACTGGTCCAGACCGTACTGAATAACTGCAAGCTTACATAATGTCTTGAGGCTGGGACTGACGTCTAAGACATAGAGGTCACCTGGTATGTCGCGTGCTCCAAAGAGGATAACATGATCTCCAATCATGCAGCAGCACATACTATACATCTCAGACGGGCGTTTCCCCTTGGGCTCAACCTTCTTCCAGGAGAACGTCTCTGGACTGAATTTCCACACATCATTGAAGACCTGGTTATCGTTGTAGCCACCAAATATGTACAGCTCTCCATTGTAGGCAAAGGCTGAATGATCACAGCGTTTTCCTGGTAGAAGCTGTAGAGAAGGTGTGTTCATACATTCGATGGTCTCTGTGCCAAACACTCTGATGTTGTTGTAGAACTGACCCCAGCCCCTCCAGCCCCCAAATACAAACATCTTTGTCCCGATGATGGTGGCAGAGTGACATACTGAGGCAGGTGGTTCAGTTCCGCTGTTGTTAAGTAAAGACCAGACCATTGTGCTGCTGTCCAACTTGTGGATGTCATTAGTGTATCCAGTCAGCTGGGTCCATCCTCCATGGATGAGCATGACCTTCCCCAACACACAGGCTGAGTGGCCCCACCTCCCCTCTGGAACAGTACCAGACACAGACACCCTGGGTTTGAACCATATGTGGCCGTCGACATCAAATACATAAAGAACATTGCAGAGACCTTGGTCAGTCCGCCCTCCCCAGAGGTAGACGGTGTCTTCAATCAGAGCAGCTGTGTGGCCCCAGCGCCTGGAAGGAACCTCAAGGTGAGGTTCTTTAGGGGTCACTGCAGGGGTCAACTCCCTCCAGCGTAAAGACACTGTGTTGAAGACGAACACTTCAGTGGGATCTCTTCCTCTCGGGTTTCCGTCTCCTCCAAAGCAGTAGATCTGGTGTCCGACCACCACAGCAGCAGCCTGGTCCTTCCTATGTTCTCCTTCCAGATGTATCGTCCAGTGAAACATTTCACGCAGCAGCTCCTGCTCCAGTCAATCAGACCTTAAAAGATAGGTCACTTTGCTAGTACGGGTCGCTGAATGACGCTTTGTTTAACAAGCATTTTAATTTATAGGGAAATTACACGGCTGTGATGCTGGTGTTGTGACGTCATCACATGATGTCATTATCTACAACAGCTAAATGACGTCCCTCAACCTGATTGGCCATTTGCCAAAACCTATAAATTAAAACTTGATAGTTAAGATGAATTAATTGACTATGAAAACGTGCGTCCGTCACCCCACGCCTCCATATATGGTCAATGGTCATGCCTTGTGACATCACAAGACATCACGTGACATATTTGGGATCAGGTCATGTATGCACTAGCCTGGGGTCCACCTATGCTTTCTATGGCATAGACAGCTCCCGGCAGGATCCGCCGGGATAATCTAGACACAGCTGCGTGACATGAGACTAATTAATTAGAGCAACAGAGAGAGAGGAGTGTGTGTGTGTGTGTGTGTGTGTGTGTGTGTGTGTGTGTGTGTGTGTGTGTGTGTGTGTGTGTGTGTGTGTGTGTGTGTGTGTGTGTGTGTGTGTTTGTGTTTGTGTTTGTGTGTGTGTGTGTGTGTGTGTGTGTGTGTGTGTGTGTGTGTGTGCGTGTGCGTGCGTGTGTGCGTCAATTTAACAAAGGTGCAGATGATCAGAAATCAGCAGAGAGTGATCGACTCTGTGCCGAATTGAAGTGGACTCGGCCCCAGACTTATTTGTGTGTGTGTGAAAAATAATCAGAAAATAAATAGGAAAATCTTTCAGAAAAAATATAAGAAAATAATCAGAAAAATAGTCCTACAGAAAAACTTGCGCTTTCTCGATAGCGCGAGAAAAACTTGCGCTTCCTCAATAGCGCGAGAAATGGAAATGAAAAAACAAGAAAAAAAGGGGGAAAAAAAGAAAAAAAAGGAAAAAAAAAAGGAAAAAAAAGGAAAAAAAAAAGGAAAAAAAATAAGAAAAATATAAAAAAAATAAGAAAGAAATAAAAACTCACGCTATCGAGGAAGCGCAAGTTTTTTTTTTTTTTTTTTTTTGTTCCTATTTATATAAAAAAAACAAAAACTTGCGCTAGGAAAAATAGGAACAAAATAAGAAAAAAAAAAAAAACTTGCGCTAGGAAAAAATAGGAAAAAAATAAGAAAAAAGACAAAAACTTGCGCTAGGAAAAAATAGGAAAAAAATAAGAAAAAAGACAAAAACTTGCGCTAGGAAAAAATAAGAAAAAGAATAAGAAAAAATAGGAAAAAAATAAGAAAAAAAACAAAAACTTGCGCTAGGAAAAAGAATAAGAAAAAAAAAAAAACTTGCGCTAGGAAAAAATAGAAAAAAAAAAAAACTTGCGCTATCGAGGAAGCGCAAGTTTTTATTTTTTTTCTTATTTTCTTTCCTCTTTTTTCTTCAAAAACTCGCGCTTCCTCGATAGCGCGAGAAAAACTTGCGCTTCCTCGATAGTGCGAGAAAAACTTGCGCGAGAAATAATCATGAAAGAGACTTTTTTTTTTCTTTTTGTGTTTTAAGGATGGTGGTGTGTTTTCTGTAGCTAAAAACAGTGTTTTTAACGATGGCGGTGTGTTTTCTAACAGTGTTTTTAAGGATGGTGGTGTGTTTTCTGTAGCTAAAAACAGTGTTTTAAGGATGGTGGTGTGTTTTCTAACAGTGTTTGTAAGGATGGTGGTGTGTTTTCTGTAGCTAAAAACTGTGTTTTAAGGATGGTGGTGTGTTTTCTGTAGCTAAAAACAGTGTTTTTAAGGATGGTGGTTTGTTTTCTGTAGGTAAAAACAGTGTTTTAAGGATGGTGGTGTGTTTTCTGTAGCTAAAAACAGTGTTTTTAAGGATGGGATGGTGTGTTTTCTGTAGCTACAAACAGTGTTTTAAGGATGGTGGTGTGTTTTCTGTAGCTAAAAACAGTGTTTTTAAGGATAGTGGTGTGTTTTCTGTAGCTAAAAACAGTGTTTTTAAGGATGGTGGTGTGTTCTCTGTAGCTAAAAACAGTGTTTTAAGGATGGTGGTGTGTTTCTGTAGCTAAAAACAGTGTTTTTAGGATGGTAGTATGTTTTCTGCAGCTAAAAACAGTGTTTTAAGGATGGTGGTGTGTTTTCTGTAGCTAAAAACGGTGTTTTAAGGATGGTGGTGTGTTTTCTGTAGCTAAAAACAGTGTTTTTAAGGAAGGTGGTGTGTTTTCTATAGCTAAAAACAGTGTTTTTAAGGATGGTGGTGTCTTTTCTGTAGTTAAAAACTGTGTTTTTAGGATGGTGGTGTGTTTTCTGTAGCTAAAAACAGTGTTTTCAAGGATGGTGGTGTGTTTTCTGTAGCTAAAAACAGTGTTTCTAAGGATGGGATGGTGTGTTTTCTGTGTTTTCAGCCGCGCAGAAGATCCTGACGGCCAAGAAGCAAGCCGCCCTGCTGGCCGCCTGTCAATCACTGCCCAACTCCCCCTCCCACTCCGGAGAGTCTACCCCCGTGTCAGGAGGAGGCTTTCCTGGTCAGGTAATCAATCAATCAATCAATTAATCAATAAATCAATCAATTTTCTGAAGCGGACTTGAGTGAGCAAGTCACTGTGCCGAACAGTGACAGCACCGTTACATTCTGAAAAACACTTCCAGAGAAAGAAATATTTGATGCTTTGGGCAGGCATGCGTAACAGTAGCTATAAACAACTAAACACATGGACACCTACAGGCTGTACAGTAGCTATAAACAACTAAACACATGGACACCTACAGGCCGTACAGTAGCTCTCTCCTCTATCGTCCCACGGAATAACTGACATGATGGTGGAGAACTCTGTGATTTGGGAAGAGCTTTAGTAGTTTTCAGTAGTCTCTCTCTCTCTCTCCCCTCCAGAGTAACGGAGGTCAGAGCAGTGACTACAGCTCGTCTCTGCCGTCCACTCCGGTCATAGCTCACAGGGAGATCTGCAGCAGGACGCTGAGAGGAGGAGGGGGAGGAGGAGGAGGGGGAGGGGACAGCCCCACCCCCCCCGGGGCGGGTCCGCCAGGGGGTCCCGCTGCCCGCAGCGCTACTCGAAGACGCACCTCCAGATTCACAGTATGTGCTGTTCTTTACTACACGATATAACACTGTTCTTTACTACACTATATAACACTGTTCTATACTACACTATAGCCTATAACACTGTTCTTTACTACACTATATAACACTGTTCTTTACTACACTATATAACACTGTTCTTCCCAACCAGTTCCGTTCAGAACCAGTTTCTAGTCCATGAGCCAGATCTCCAAAATTGGAATTCTGAATTGAGTGAATGTGTAAAAAACCGGTTAGGTGGAAAAGGCATGTTTTAACCATATGCTCTGTCTGTCTGTCTGTCTGTCTGTCTGTCTGTCTGTCTGTCTGTCTGTCTGTCTGTCTGTCTGTCTGTCTGTCTGTCTGTCTGTCTGTCTGTCTGTCTGTCTGTCTGTCTGTCTGTCTGTGTGTCTGTGTGTGTGTGTCCGACAGGGCCGGAGAGGCAGTGACACCAACAGGAGGAGTCTGGACTGTAAGGGTGACCTCAGTGACCTGGGCAGTGGGCGCTCCATCCCAATGAAGCAGGTACGACTGGCTCCCGAGAAACCCTGTTCTGGTTACAGTTTACAGAGAAACCCTGTTCTGGTTACAGTTTACAGAGAAACCATGTTCTGGTTACAGTTTACAGAGAAACCCTGTTCTGGTTACAGTTTACAGAGAAATCCTGTTCTGGTACAGTTTACAATGTAGAGAAACCCTGTTCTGGTTACAGTTTACAGAGAAACCCTGTTCTGGTTACAGTTTACAGAGAAACCCTGTTCTGGTTACAGTTTACAGAGAAACCCTGTTCTGGTACAGTTTACAATGTATAGAAACCCTGTTCTGGTTACAGTTTACAATGTAGAGAAACCCTGTTCTGGTTCAGTTTACAATGTAGAGAAACCCTGTTCTGGTTACAGTTTACAGAGAAACCCTGTTCTGGTTACAGTTTACAGAGAAACCCTGTTCTGGTTACAGTTTACAGAGAAACCCTGTTCTGGTACAGTTTACAATGTATAGAAACCCTGTTCTGGTTACAGTTTACAATGTAGAGAAACCCTGTTCTGGTTCAGTTTACAATGTAGAGAAACCCTGTTCTGGTTACAGTTTACAATGTAGTGAAACCCTGTTCTGGTTACAGTTTACAATGTAGAGAAACCCTGTTCTGGTTAGTTTACAATGTAGAGAAACCCTGTTCTGGTTACAGTTTACAATGTAGAGAAACCCTGTTCTGGTTACAGTTTACAGAGAAACCCTGTTCTGGTTACAGTTTACAGAGAAACCCTGTTCTGGTTACAGACAGTTTACAGAGAAACCCTGTTCTGGTTACAGTTTACAATGTATAGAAACCCTGTTCTGGTTACAGTTTACAATGTAGAGAAACCCTGTTCTGGTTACAGTTTACAGAGAAACCCTGTTCTGGTTACAGTTTACAGAGAAAACCTGTTCTGGTTACATTTTACAGAGAAACCCTGTTCTGGGTACAGTTTACAGAGAAACCCTGTTCTGGTTACAGTTTACAATGTAGAGAAACCCTGTTCTGGTTACAGTTTACAATGTAGGCATTTAGCAGAGAATTGAGGACAATTCTACAAACCTGGCAGTTTTCTGAAAAACCTTGTGTTTCTATATCAGTGGTTCTCAAACTATTTCATGTCGAGGACCCGCCAGAATGACCTGTATTTGGCCGCCGACCCCCATCTGAAAATATGTTGTGGTAGTTCTGGAGTGGTTCTAACGGATTGTGTGGCCCTGGTCTTATCCCGAAATGGGACTGATCGACGGTAGCTATACTGGGACGTAAGTCGGGACTTGATCACCCCGGCTGGGTCACCCGAGTGAGGGGTATATGATGTTCGCGAGACCCGAAATCCCAGATGACATGGGATACATCACTGTGGATACGTCCCAGTTGCATCCATGCCATGTGTTTTAATTCGTTCTACATTCAAAACTTTGCGCCACATTTTTACAATTTTTCAAAAATAGCTACAAATTCATAGTACCGTAGCACTGCTATTTTTCAACAGCTAAAGCATAACATGATTCTTAAAAACACGAAAAGCGTTTAATGGAGTAAATGTTGTTCTTTCACCACCAGGGGCCGCTGCTGAAGCGCAGTGGAAGCTCCCTCAACAAGGAGTGGAAGAAGAAGTATGTGACGCTGTGCAACAACGGAGTTCTGTCCTACTACTCAAGTCTCAACGTGAGTTTTGATTGATTGATTGATTAATGAACTTATTAACAGTTTGCAGAATTACAGTACATTTCAAGCACAACTCAATACAAAGACTGTTAAAACACCCCGTGACGACGTTTATTGATATGAAAACGGATCGCATCGCTCCACAGTCTAGGAGCGCCCTGTTGTGCAATCCTCTATGTTGTGAGACATCGAAAATGTCCCCCCCCCCCCCCCCCCCGTTTAGCCGACGACAACGGAAATCTTAAAACATTAATAACTCGCGATCTAAATCATCCCGGCTAATTATTTAAAAAAAATCCTGTGTTAGACGGCCCTCCGCTGTCCAGTCACTAGTCGCGATAGATTTATTCTTACCTCCCGTTGTTGTCGATCGACTCTAGAGCGGTGTGGCTATCGTTAGCTGCTACACACACATTCACAACAACATCCGGTCCGTCTGCAAAAGTGGTCCGTGTTTATAAATCGACTGGGCGCTATAATGTAATGGATTAAATAACCCTTAACTTAACTATAATGTAATGGATTAAATAATAATAATAATAATAAAACTTGTATAGCACCTTTCATGACATGAAATGCAGCTCAAAGTGCTTTACAGAACAATGGGTAAAAAGAAAGAAAAGCAAGGCAACGACATTAAAAAACAAGCAGTAATGCAATACAGTGAGGACATGAATAACAAAACAAAAAAAGATCAATTAAAAGCAATGTTGTAGAAGTGGGAAAATTGACTCCGTGATTGGTAATGAGTTCACCCAATGGCAGTATGTACAGGGAGAATAGCAGAGGACCAAGAATCGAGCCCTGTGGAATACCAGAACTGATGTCGTGTTTGTCTGAGTCAAACTCAGCTAGATTGACAAAATAACTTCTGTTTGATAGGTAGGAGGAAAACCAGGACAGGGCCGTACCAGACAGGCCTATCCAGTGCTCCAGACACTGTATTAAAATTGAATGATCAATCGTGTTAAATAACCCCGGGCAATTAAAGTGTTAACTGTGAGTGGACGACACCATAAAGCATTACACTTGTTCACAAGAGGGTCCACCATGTTCAATTCATTGTAACAATTAGAGACGTACAAATATACTCTTCTAGTATATTGTTTTACAGGTTAGATTAAATATGAAAGCCAATGATCGGAATTGGATCGGGAGCAAAACAAAACCAGATCGGAACATCCATAGTGGTAAATCATTCTCCTTGGCTCTAGGACTATATATGGTGGTTGGTTATAATGGTTGTAACTTCTCCTTAGCTCTAGGACTATATATGGTGGTTGGTTATAATGGTTGTAACTTCTTCTTGGCTCCAGGACTATATATGGTGGTTGGTTATAATGGTTGTAACTTCTTCTTGGCTCCAGGACTATATATGGTGGTTGGTTTTAATGGTTGTAACTTCTTCTTGGCTCCAGGACTACATGCAGGACGCTCCAGGGAAGGAGATGGACCTCCTCAGAGTGACGGTCAAGGTTCCGGGAAAGCGTCCGCCCCCCCGTGCGGCGGCGGCGGCATCGTGCGGACCGCCTCACCCCGCCGCAGGGCTCAACGGTCTGGCCACAGACCCCCACCACGGGGGGGGGGAGGGAACCAGCCCAGGTCAGACACACTGTGACCACTACACTGTACTGTACGGAGTGTACTGTACGCTGTCTGTCGTTTACGTCCAACTATAACCTCGCGTCAGATCAGATTCTACAAAATGTCTTCTACGTCCTGACAGTTTTCTGAAAAGGCTATGTTTCTATGTCAGTCGTTCTTCGATTTTTTCGAAAAAATAGCAGACCTACAAGCTCGTAGCGCGCCGCGCTATGAGCTTGTAGATCTGCTATTTTTCAATAGCTAAAGCATAACATAATGCTAACACCAAAAGGGGTTCCCGCCCCAAAATGGGTTAAAAAGGAGAATTCCGCCCGAGCCGTGTTTTACTGAATTCTATTGGTAATGTGTATATTTACCCCAAAAATAATAATAATAAAAAAAGTAGGCACTGGTTCTGCACAATGCGGATGTCATGTCAATTCAATTCAAAGGGCTTTATTGGCATGAGAAAACATACGTTTCCATTGCCAAAGCAGAAAGAACAATACGGCAATACAATCAAAACAATGTACATGTACATTTGAAGGTCAGAATCTTCAATAGATCAAATTCTATGTACCAAGGTCACTCAATGCAGGTATAGTGCAGGAATATACACAATGATTAGTCTTTAGGGTGGTTGTGTTCCATTTGATATCCTTCTCCTATCACAGCAACTCACAAATCTTGCTGCTGTGTTTGCACATTGTTGTACTTCGCCCAGCAGATATGGGAGTTTTTTGTCATTGGTCATGTTTTCAAAATCTCATGTCACACACTAGAACAGAACAGAGGAAATAAAAAAACTTTTCCGGGCGATCATCTAGACGTCTGCTAGCCCCTAGTGGCCGGCCGGTGGATTGGCCTCGTGGAACATTTAAGCGATATACACATTATTGCAGCAGTTGAACTGTAATACTTTGTCCCCTGTGTCACCAGACTCCGCCTTCGAGGGCGTGTCCAGCTCCTCGGCCAATAGGGACGCGGCGTCCGTCTCTCCGACGACGTACAGGAAGAAGACCCGAAGAAAGAAGAGTCTGAACCAGAAAGGAGACGCTACGATCGATGGTAGAGTTTAATACCACGATATATGTTAATACCACGATATATGTTAATATATGTTAATACCACGATATATGTTAATATATGTTAATACCACGCTATATGTTAATATATGTTAATACCGCGATCAGTGGTTAGTTTAATATTATGTTAACTCCTTCAGCGCCACCTGGTGGTCACCAGTAATGTCTTTGATTGCCAATTCTCCCATTATAAAGAAAGAAAGAATTTGTAATTCTATTATGCATGTAATGTGCATGCCATCACCTGTACACCAGATTAGAGGAATTTTCAAAATATGGATGAAAAAAAAAATAATAATAAGAAAAAAAAAAAAAATCTGACGGGATAACGTCCCTGGCACTTACCACGATCAGTGGTTAGTTTAATATATGTTAATACCACGATCAGTGGTTAGTTTAATATATGTTAATACCACGATCAGTGGTTAGTTTAATATATGTTAATACCACGATCAGTGGTTAGTTTAATATATGTTAATACCACGATCAGTGGTTAGTTTAATATATGTTAATACCACGATCAGTGGTTAGTTTAATATATGTTAATACCACAATCAGTGGTTAGTTTAATATATGTTAATACCACGATCAGTGGTTAGTTTAATATATGTTAATACCTCGATCAGTGGTTAGTTTAATATATGTTAATAACACGATCAGTGGTTAGTTTAATATATGTTAATACCGCGATCAGTGGTTAGTTTAATATATGTTAATACCACGATCAGTGGTTAGTTTAATATATGTTAATACCGTGATCAGTGGTTAGTTTAATATATGTTAATACCGCGATCAGTGGTTAGTTTAATATATGTTAATACCACGATCAGTGGTTTGGCATGGAGCTCCATAACCGATACCCGAAAGAATCCGATAACAAGCTTATCGAGTACCGGGTATCAATAAGCTTTGGGCTTATCCAGTACCCGGTATCAATAAGCTTTGGGCTTATCGAGTACCCGGTATCAATAAGCTTTGGGCTTATCCAGTACCCGGTATCAATAAGCTTTAGGCTTATCCAGTACCCGGTATCAATAAGCTTTGTGCTTATCGAGTACCCGGTATCAATAAGCTTTGGGCTTATCCAGTACCCGGTATCAATAAGCTTTGGGCTTATCGAGTACCCGATATCGATACGTTTTTGGCTTATCCAGTACCCGGTATCAATAAGCTTTGGGCTTATCGAGTACCCGGTATCAATAAGCTTTGGGCTTATCGAGTACCCGGTATCAATAAGCTTTGGGCTTATCCAGTACCCGGTATCAATAAGCTTTGGGCTTATCGAGTACCCGGTATCAATAAGCTTTAGGCTTATCGAGTACCCGATATCAATAAGCCTTAGGCTTATCGAGTACCCGATATCGTTAAGTTTTTGGCTTATCGAGTACCCGGTATCAATAAGCTTTGGGCTTATCGAGTACCCGGTATCAATAAGCTGTGGGCTTATCCAGTACCCGGTATTGTCCTATCATAGTAAAGGTGGTTCCTAATATTGTGTGATACATTTTCATGTGGTGCTAAAGTATTTTTTTAAATAAGGGAAGCAGATCCAATTACATCCCCCCCCCCCCCCCCCCCCCCCTCTCTCTCTCTCTCTCTCTCTCTCTCTCTCTCTCCTGTTTAGCCAAGCGCAAAATGTGGACACTAAGAAGCTTGGGCAGCTTAAGGAACAAGACAGGTAATGAAACACAATGTGACTGATCAGTTGTCAGCATAACAATAGATTAAACGCTGTCTGAATTGGTCACACTAAGAGATAAGAAACACGTTCAGAAGCATCTTCATAAACCCTAATGGTGTCAGAGATTTGATCAAAGCAAAGGTTAAAGGTTAAAGGAGTATGAGGTTAAAAGAGTATGTGGTTAATGTCACACCCCATGAAGCCTTGAATTCATGGAGATTTATTAGTTTTTGTTGCATTTCTGAGCCAATAACTGGATGACCGGTCGGTAGGTCATTAGGTCATTAGGTCAATAGGTCATTAGGTCAATAGGTCATTAGGAGACTCTTCGAGACTCCACTGGTCAAATTATTGGCTCAGAAATGGGACAAAAATGCGTCCCAGCTCACAGAACCACACAGACTGCACGCTGCGTTCATGATTTGAGGCTTTTTGTTCAAAACAGGCCAATCCTGCAAACTTTGAAAGCCAATGTTAGCCAATTAGGATGGAATATTAAATATCGGACAGATCTGTCTTGAACACATGACTATAGAGATACTTTGTAACGATTTGTGGTATTTTGGACAGAATCTGGAGGAGTAATATAAAAAAAAATGTTTTACAAATGTCGGCCTCCTGGTGGCGCTATAACGGGCCGTTCTAGAAAATTTGGGGCAGAGGTTCATCGTTGCCATCCAGGGAGTGTGTGTGCAAAATTTTGCATCGACCGGGTTAACGGTGCCGGAGATCAGCTGTACACACAGACGGACGGACGGACACGCACACACAGGGACGGAGTGCAAAACATACTCTCTGCCCATGCCTTCGGCCTGGTGGAGACAACTAAACATACTCTCTCCCCATGACTTCGGCCTGGTGGAGACAATAAAACATACTCTCTCCCCATGCCTTCGGCCTGGTGGAGACAATAAAACATACTCTCCTCCCCATGCCTTCGGCCTGGTGGAGACAATAAAACATACTCTCTCCCCATGCCTTCGGCCTGGTGGAGACAACAAAACATACCGTAATTTCCGGACTATAAGCCGCGGCTTTTTACCCATGATTTGAACCCTGCGGCTTATACAACGGTGCGGCTAATCTATGGATTTTTACAGCTGACGCAGAGCCATCTCAGGCTCTGAGCTAACGTAGCTGCGGCTTATAGTCCGGTGCGGCTTAGAGTCCGGTGCGGCTTGTATATGGGATTTTCCCTAAATTTGGCTGGTGCGGCTTATATTCAGGTGCGGCTTATAGTCCGGAAATTACGGTACTCTCTCCCCATGCCTTCGGCCTGGTGGAGACAACTAAACATACTCTCTCCCCATGCCTTCGGCCTGGTGGAGACAATAAAACATACTCTCCCCCCATGCCTTCGGCCTGGTGGAGACAACAAAACATACTCTCTCCCCATGCCTTCGGCCTGGACGAGACAATAAAACATACTCTCTCCCCATGCCTTCGGCCTGGTGGAGACAATAAAACATACTCTCTCCCCATGCCAACGGCTTGGTGGAGACAATAAAACATACTCTCTCCCCATGCCTTCATGTTGGAGACAATAAAACATACTATCTCCCCATGCCTTCAGCCTGGTGGAGACAATAAAACATACTCTCCCCCGATGCCTTCAGCCTGGTGGAGACAATAAAACATACTCTCTCCCCGTGCCTTCGGCCTGGTGGAGACAATAAAACATACTCTCTCCAAGCAGCACTGTACTTGACCACCCTATTTCATACTTTGTTATTTGTGGGAAAATAGCAGATCTACAAGCTCGAAAGCTGGCAGGTTCTGTGAGTTCTGTAGCCTTCATTTGTTTGGTTCTGTGAGTGCCTTCATTTGTCTGGTTCTGTGAGTGCATGCCTTCATTTGTCTGGTTCTGTGAGTGCCTTCATTTGTCTGGTTCTGTGAGTGCATGCCTTCATTTGTCTGGTTCTGTGAGTGCCTTCATTTGTCTGGTTCTGTGAGGTGTTCTGGTTCTGTTTCCCCCCCGTCTAGACGAGGACGCCTTTGACTTCCTGGTGGTGTCCAGCTCGGGCCAGACGTGGCACTTCGAGGCGCTCAGCGTGGAGGAGAGAGACTGCTGGGTCACCGCCATCCAGAGGGAGATCCTGGCCAGCCTGCAGCTCTGTGAGAGCTCCAAGGCCAAGGTGAGGGCTGACAGCTCTGTTAGAGCCTCCAAGACCACCAAGGTGAGGTCTGACAGCTCTGTGAGAGCTCCAAGGCCAAGGTGAGGGCTGACAGCTCTGTTAGAGCCTCCAAGACCACCAAGGTGAGGTCTGACAGCTCTGTGAGAGCTCCAAGGCCAAGGTGAGGTCTGACAGCTCTGTGAGAGCTCTAAGACCAAGGTGAGGTCTGGCCAGTGTTGTTTTCGTCGACTAAAACTAAGACGAAAAATGTTCGTCGACTACCTTTTTTCACTGACGGAAATTAAATGGAAACTAAATGAAAACTAAGCTATGATGACTAAAACTAAGACTAAATATACTGACAATTTCGTCAACAACTAAAAACTAAACTAAAATGTTAGGAAGGGACTAGTGGACAAGAGATAGAAGTAATTTTACACTTGGTTGCATGCTGAAAATAGCTGATCTACAAGCTCACAACGTGTCGCAGTGCGACACGTTGTGATATAATAATATAATAATAATAAGGGCAGCGTATGTATTGATTGATTCTTGCAGAAAGAGAGAAATAAAAAACAGAATCATCTTCCTACAGTCTGTGTGTAGACAGTGGAACTGTTGCTACAGTCTGTGTGTAGACAGTGTAACTGTTACAGTCTGTGTGTAGACAGTGGAACTGTTGTTACAGTCTGTGTGTAGACAGTGGAACTGTTGTTACAGTCTGTGTGTAGACAGTGGAACTGTTGTTACAGTCTGTGTGTAGACAGTGGAACTGTTGCTACAGTCTGTGTGTAGACAGTGGAACTGTTGCTACAGTCTGTGTGTAGACAGTGGAACTGTTGCTACAGTCTGTGTGTAGACAGTGTAACTGTTACAGTCTGTGTGTAGACAGTGGAACTGTTGTTACAGTCTGTGTGTAGACAGTGGAACTGTTACAGTCTGTGTGTAGACAGTGGAACTGTTGTTACAGTCTGTGTGTAGACAGTGGAACTGTTGTTACAGTCTGTGTGTAGACAGTGGAACTGTTGTTACAGTCTGTGTGTAGACAGTGGAACTGTTGCTACAGTCTGTGTGTAGACAGTGGAACTGTTGCTACAGTCTGTGTGTAGACAGTGGAACTGTTGCTACAGTCTGTGTGTAGACAGTGGAACTGTTGCTACAGTCTGTGTGTAGACAGTGGAACTGTTGCTACAGTCTGTGTGTAGACAGTGTAACTGTTACAGTCTGTGTGTAGACAGTGGAACTGTTGTTACAGTCTGTGTGTAGACAGTGGAACTGTTACAGTCTGTGTGTAGACAGTGTAACTGTTGCTACAGTCTGTGTGTAGACAGTGGAACTGTTGTTACAGTCTGTGTGTAGACAGTGGAACTGTTGTTACAGTCTGTGTGTAGACAGTGGAACTGTTGTTACAGTCTGTGTGTAGACAGTGGAACTGTTGTTACAGTCTGTGTGTAGACAGTGGAACTGTTGTTACAGTCTATGTGTAGACAGTGGAACTGTTCCTACAGTCTGTGTGTAGACAGTGTAACTGTTGCTACAGTCTGTGTGTAGACAGTGGAACTGTTGTTACAGTCTGTGTGTAGACAGTGGAACTGTTCCTACAGTCTGTGTGTAGACAGTGGAACTGTTGTTACAGTCTGTGTGTAGACAGTGGAACTGTTGTTACAGTCTGTGTGTAGACAGTGGAACTGTTGTTACAGTCTGTGTGTAGACAGTGGAACTGTTGTTACAGTCTGTGTGTAGACAGTGGAACTGTTGTTACAGTCTGTGTGTAGACAGTGGAACTGTTCCTACAGTCTGTGTGTAGACAGTGGAACTGTTCCTACAGTCTGTGTGTAGACAGTGGAACTGTTGTTACAGTCTGTGTGTAAACAGTGGAACTGTTGTTACAGTCTGTGTGTAGACAGTGGAACTGTTGTTACAGTCTGTGTGTAGACAGTGGAACTGTTGTTACAGTCTGTGTGTAGACAGTGGAACTGTTGTTACAGTCTGTGTGTAGACAGTGGAACTGTTCCTACAGTCTGTGTGTAGACAGTGGAACTGTTGTTACAGTCTGTGTGTAGACAGTGGAACTGTTGCTACAGTCTGTGTGTAGACAGTGGAACTGTTCCTACAGTCTGTGTGTAGACAGTGGAACTGTTGTTACAGTCTGTGTGTAGACAGTGGAACTGTTGTTACAGTCTGTGTGTAGACAGTGGAACTGTTGTTACAGTCTGTGTGTAGACAGTGTAACTGTTGTTACAGTCTGTGTGTAGACAGTGGAACTGTTGTTACAGTCTGTGTGTAGACAGTGTAACTGTTGTTACAGTCTGTGTGTAGACAGTGGAACTGTTGTTACAGTCTGTGTGTAGACAGTGGAACTGTTCCTACAGTCTGTGTGTAGACAGTGGAACTGTTGTTACAGTCTGTGTGTAGACAGTGGAACTGTTGCTACAGTCTGTGTGTAGACAGTGGAACTGTTCCTACAGTCTGTGTGTAGACAGTGGAACTGTTGTTACAGTCTGTGTGTAGACAGTGGAACTGTTGTTACAGTCTGTGTGTAGACAGTGGAACTGTTGTTACAGTCTGTGTGTAGACAGTGTAACTGTTGTTACAGTCTGTGTGTAGACAGTGGAACTGTTGTTACAGTCTGTGTGTAGACAGTGGAACTGTTGTTACAGTCTGTGTGTAGACAGTGGAACTGTTGCTACAGTCTGTGTGTAGACAGTGGAACTGTTCCTACAGTCTGTGTGTAGACAGTGGAACTGTTGTTACAGTCTGTGTGTAGACAGTGGAACTGTTGTTACAGTCTGTGTGTAGACAGTGGAACTGTTGCTACAGTCTGTGTGTAGACAGTGGAACTGTTCCTACAGTCTGTGTGTAGACAGTGGAACTGTTGTTACAGTCTGTGTGTAGACAGTGGAACTGTTGTTACAGTCTGTGTGTAGACAGTGGAACTGTTGTTACAGTCTGTGTGTAGACAGTGGAACTGTTGCTACAGTCTGTGTGTAGACAGTGGAACTGTTGTTACAGTCTGTGTGTAGACAGTGGAACTGTTCCTACAGTCTGTGTGTAGACAGTGGAACTGTTGCTACAGTCTGTGTGTAGACAGTGGAACTGTTGTTACAGTCTGTGTGTAGACAGTGGAACTGTTGTTACAGTCTGTGTGTAGACAGTGTAACTGTTGCTACAGTCTGTGTGTAGACAGTGTAACTGTTACTACAGTCTGTGTGTAGACAGTGTAACTGTTGTTCCTACAGTCTGTGTGTAGACAGTGGAACTGTTGTTCCTACAGTCTGTGTGTAGACAGTGGAACTGTTCCTACAGTCTGTGTGTAGACAGTGGAACTGTTGTTACAGTCTGTGTGTAGACAGTGTAACTGTTGTTACAGTCTGTGTGTAGACAGTGGAACTGTTGCTACAGTCTGTGTGTAGACAGTGGAACTGTTGTTACAGTCTGTGTGTAGACAGTGTAACTGTTCCTACAGTCTGTGTGTAGACAGTGGAACTGTTGTTACAGTCTGTGTGTAGACAGTGTAACTGTTCCTACAGTCTGTGTGTAAACAGTGGAACTGTTGTTACAGTCTGTGTGTAGACAGTGGAACTGTTGCTACAGTCTGTGTGTAGACAGTGTAACTGTTCCTACAGTCTGTGTGTAGACAGTGGAACTGTTGTTACAGTCTGTGTGTAGACAGTGGAACTGTTGTTACAGTCTGTGTGTAGACAGTGGAACTGTTGTTACAGTCTGTGTGTAGACAGTGGAACTGTTGCTACAGTCTGTGTGTAGACAGTGGAACTGTTGTTACAGTCTGTGTGTAGACAGTGTAACTGTTCCTACAGTCTGTGTGTAGACAGTGGAACTGTTGTTACAGTCTGTGTGTAGACAGTGGAACTGTTGTTACAGTCTGTGTGTAGACAGTGGAACTGTTGCTACAGTCTGTGTGTAGACAGTGGAACTGTTGTTACAGTCTGTGTGTAGACAGTGGAACTGTTGTTACAGTCTGTGTGTAGACAGTGGAACTGTTGCTACAGTCTGTGTGTAGACAGTGTAACTGTTGTTACAGTCTGTGTGTAGACAGTGGAACTGTTGTTCCTACAGTCTGTGTGTAGACAGTGTAACTGTTGTTACAGTCTGTGTGTAGACAGTGGAACTGTTCCTACAGTCTGTGTGTAGACAGTGGAACCGTTGCTCGGGAAACGGTGAAAGCTGTCCTCACAGTACCTCTTCACACTTGAGCGCACGCACCACGCGCAAGCATGCACGCACCGCACACACGCAGGCACCGCACACCTGCACGCACGCACACTGTGCACTCTTTATTATTATTATTATTTATTTATTTATACCAATGGTTTTCAACCTTTTCAGGCCCCCCAAAATAATCATATTTGAACATTTGGAACAAAACATACATAGTACAACATAACACGACGACAACACACAAAACAAACACATGCATGACTAATTGTGTTATAGATCTGTTACTGTGCAACAAGCCTACAGATACTGTAGATCTGTTACTGTATACAATAAGTCTACAGATAGTTAGATCTGTTACTGTACACAATAAGCCTACAGATACTGTAGATCTGTTACTGTATACAATAAACCTACAGATAGTTAGCTACCGAGAGAACAAGGCCTCTCAAGATGAGAGGACAGCGAAGTCTCAAACCATTGAAAAGATGTTATTGCCCGAATATATTGAGGAAGATCGTTCCAGTCAGAAGGAGCTTTGAACCGAAGGGATTTATTTGGCCCACAGATGTAGATACTGTTGCAACAGTAAAGTAAACCTGTGAACAATCTCTAAGTTGATGTCTAGAAATGCTCCATAAACTGTTTGAGGTATTGTGGATAATTGAAATTATGTAATAATGAACTGTACCCAGTGCTGCTGTCGTCGTGTCACAGAGGGAGAAGGCAAGTTAGAGGTTTCATACATGATGCAATGATGAGTCGTGCATGGACACTAGACAGCCTAGGATAAATCAGCGCTTGTAAATAGTGTTGAGTGGAAGAAGGTTATTTTTAGGTGCAGTCTCTGGTAAACAACATCGGCCATCAGTCCATGATGGGTAGTCTGAGTCGGAGAACCACTTTCTTTCTGACTGTACAGCTGGTTGCACACTGGACACGTTTTGTGGAAAACCGATGCACGCACCACGTTGTGAGCTTCTTGATCTGCTATTTTCACTACTTCATAAAACTTGTGTGTGCGTGTGCGTGTTTGTGTGTGTTTGTGTGCATGCGTGCGTGCGTGCTCCAGGCCTGCAGGAACAGCCAGACTGAAGCGGCAGCACTACAAGCCATCCGTAACGCCGAGGGGAACAACTTCTGTGTGGACTGTGAAGCACCCAGTGAGTGACCCGCTGCTTTCATCCTTACTGTGAAGCACCCAGTGAGTGACACGCTGCTTACATCCTTACTGTGAAGCACCCAGTGAGTGACCCGCTGCTTTCATCCTTACTGTGAAGCACCCAGTGAGTGACCCCCTGCTTACATCCTTACTGTGAAGCACCCAGTGAGTGACACGCTGCTTTCATCCTTACTGTGAAGCACCCAGTGAGTGACCCGCTGCTTTCATCCTTACTGTGAAGCACCCAGTGAGTGACCCCCTGCTTACATCCTTACTGTGAAGCACCCAGTGAGTGACCCGCTGCTTTCATCCTTACTGTGAAGCACCCAGTGAGTGACCCGCTGCTTTCATCCTTACTGTGAAGCACCCAGTGAGTGAACCGCTGCTTTCATCCTTACTGTGAAGCACCCAGTGAGTGAACCGCTGCTTACATCCTAACGCCAGGGCTCCACTGGGCGCGTCGCGTCTCCGTGGCGTCCTGCTCGTGTCATGACAACGTCAACGTCACGCTAGAGGTGCTCCACCGCGGGCCTTTGAAAACTGCGCGTCAGCAAAACATTTTTGTACATGACTGGACGCGTGCGTGCGTCAAAAAACGAACCGGGGCAATTTTTGAGTCACCGAACGCAGCACAACGCAACGCAACGCGGGCAGTGGAGCCACCCTCCATTGATTAAAAGGGCACATTCCCTACGTTGACGGAGACGCGACGCAGACGCGACGCAGACGCGCCGCAGACGCGCCCAGTGGAGCCCTGGCGTTACTGTGAAGCACCCAGTGAGTGACCCGCTGCTTACATCCTTACTGTGAAGCACCCAGTGAGTGACCCGCTGCTTACATCCTTACTGTGAAGCACCCAGTGAGTGACCCGCTGCTTACATCCTTACTGTGAAGCACCCAGTGAGTGACCCGCTGCTTACATCCTTACTGTGAAGCACCCAGTGAGTGACCCGCTGCTTACATCCTTACTGTGAAGCACCCAGTGAGTGACCCGCTGCTTACATCCTTACTGTGAAGCACCCAGTGAGTGACCCGCTGCTTACATCCTTCACAGCCTCTCTCCTACACCAGTGGTCCTTGAGGGGTTTCGGGGACCACCAGTGGTCCTTGAGAGGGTTCCATGTGGTCCGGGGACCACCAGTGGTCCTTGAGGGGGTTCCGGGACCACCAGTGGTCCTTGAGGGGGTTCCAGGTGGTCCGGGGACCACCTGTAGTCCTTGAGGACCAACATGATGTTAGTACAACATGATGCTAGCCTGAGTCTCTGTGGCTCAATGACGTACAACATGAAATGAGATCAGTTAAAGGCAAGGTCATATAGAGCGCCGCAGTCCCGCCCCCTTTCAGAACGGCGAGTGGCCCAGGAAATGATTCTCCATTCATTTTATCCATAGGCTTTTCAAAAAGTATTTATATAAAGACGGTTACGCCGCGGACAAAGCCAACTCGGATCGTGACAAATCATGACAACAAACACAATATTTTGGGGCCGGACAAATCCTTAGAAAGAAGAAAATAAAGGCAGGAGACAACACTATTTGTTTTGTTTTTCTTCTTATAAATTATTTGATCGGCCCAAAACATTGTGTGTCATGATTTCTCACGATCCGAGTTGGCTTTGTCCGCGGCGTAACCGTCTTTAAATAAATACTTTAAGAAAAGCCTATGAGGAAAAATGCATTGCGATTCATTTCCTGGGCCAGGCTGAACCTCTCTCTCTCTCTCTCTCTCTCTCTCTCTCTCTCTGTCTCTCTCTCTCTCCAGACCCCACCTAGGCCAGTCTAAACCTGATGTCTCTCTCTCTCTCTCTCTCTCTCTCTCTCTCTCCAGACCCCACCTGGGCCAGTCTAAACCTGATGTCTCTCTCTCTCTCTCTCTCTCTCTCTCTCCAGACCCCACCTGGGCCAGTCTGAACCTGGGGGCTCTGATCTGCATCGAGTGTTCTGGGATCCACAGGAACCTGAACCTGGCCCCGCCGCTGTCCCGGGTCCGGTCTCTGGACCTGGACCACCTGCCCCGCCAGACGCTGGCCGTGCTCGGCGCCATCGGCAACACCACGGTCAACCGCATCTGGGAGGGGCGCACCATGGGCCACCGCAAGCCCCTCCCCCATGCCACGCGGTAAAGCAATGTTGTTTTCGTCGACTAAACTAAAACTAAGACGAAAAATGTTCGTCAACTACCTTTTTCCACTGATGAAAACTAAATAGAAACTAAATGAAAACTAAAGCTATGATGACTAAAACTAAGACTAAATATACTGACAATTTCGTCAACAAATAAAAACTAGACTAAAATGTTAGGAAGGGACTAGTGGACAACAGTGTTGGGTGTAACGGCGCTATTAATAACGACGTTATGTAACGGACTACTTTTATTGGTAACGGAATAAACTTACTAGTTAGTTTTGCAATATAGTAGTTAGTTACTTAGTTACTTTTCCAAAAAAGTAATCCCGTTATTATAATGTGTCCCTGTTCATTCTGTTGGCAAGATTTAAAAATAATAAAGCCCCGACTGCCTGCGGAGTTTATTTCTCCTGCCTTCTGTGTGATTTATCCTTCCAAGCCCACTATACCATGTACTACACAGCCTGCGTCTACTACATCCTGTAGTTCACTTAAGAAATAAAAGTATTGTTACATGCAGCTTTTATTTTGAAGAGGAAGAGGAAGTTGTTTCGGTTGTTTCCAGCTACCACATGACAGTGGTAGTGGTGCCGGGTGGTAGTGGAATAATAAAAACAACATGCTTTTAGCCAACGTTCATAAAAACCGCATGCGTCTATGACTTAAACAATGTAGGCTAAACACTTTGGAATTACGTTAAACATGGAATATCCTCCGTGGCGGCGTCATTAGGTGAGTAGTAGTACCTACTAGTAAATGAATTGTTAAGTTTCATAGTATCATTCATCATCAACAGGCTGTTGAAAATGAACAGGTTACACAGCCTACAGGATTCTCATTATGTTACTGTCACTGCCTGCAAGGATGGCCGCCGTGCCATTTCTTATAAACTATCTAATTCATACGTGGGTCGTCGTGGGTACACGTGGAGTTGTTGTTATTGTTGTTCATGCGCCACGGTGCGGCGTGGAGAGGGCGTCAGAGCGCAGCGCAACAGCCTTATGGTATTGTCTGTACTCTCTGCACTAGCTCTTTCTGTCCAGTCCTACGTGTATAGGCTGGCGATTGTGGCGACTTATATTCGTTAATAAAGAGAGAGCTGTAAAGGGGATATATTGTCTATGGTCAGTTCATGGTGTGTATCATTCTCGTTTTTAACCGGGCCGTGATAATGCGGCGCAATGACGGTAGGCAGTAGCCTAATACAATGTAACCAACTTGCGCAAGCATAAAAAAATGGGTTTTAATTGTCGGGTAACGGAAAATAACGGAAAATAACCTAACTTGTTACTTTTCTAAAATGGTAATCTGTAACGGTAAGGGATTCTTTTTATGGGCAGTAATCCAGTAACCTAACGACGTTACTTTAGAAAGTAACGATGCCCAACACTGGTGGACAACAGATCCACTATAAGTCATTTTACACTTGGTTGCATGCTGAAAATAGCCGATCTACAAGCTCACAACGCGTTGTGAGCTTGTAGATCGGCTATTTTCAGCAAGTGTAAAAACACTCATTACGACGGCATCAAGACCCGCCAAAACACATTTTAGTCGACTAAATCACCTGTAGATTTAGTCGACTAAAATCTTATGACATTTAGTCGACTAAAACTAGACTAACACTAAGACATTCCAGGTGACTAAAATGTGACTAAAACTAAATGAAAACTATTCAAAAGACAAAGACTAAAACTAAAATAGAAATTTGCTGCCAAAAACAACACTGGCGGTAAGACCACAGGCCCCTCCCCTACGC
>NC_139703.1:40764268-40909268 GCF_964188405.1 Protomyctophum parallelum | reverse complement strand
ATGTGTTAATTCCACGACTGCATATAATCGGTATCGGGTGATATCGGAAATTAGTTGGGTCAATAAGTTGACGAGTATACTCTGTATACTTTACACTTCCTAAAACCATTTTCCATATTTTTATTCTATATATTTTTAACATTGAAGTGCCCACTCCTGTAATTGAGACTAGCATTGTAAATGCATAGCGCTGTGATCAGTATACAGGCATTCTCCTGTCCATTCTCATCATCTGATTTTGTGCAAATCACTAAAGTAGACAAAAAAAAAGAATATTGCTAAAAACAAATAGATATAAAAAATGTCATTGTAAAGAATTCCATTGTTGAAATACTATGCTTATTATTATAATTATGGGTATTAATATGAAGTGCTTCATGTTCCAGATTGTTATATCGTATGTTCTGATTTGTAATAGTAGCTTCGGTTTATAATATGAATACTCACCAGGAATACGTAGCTTTTCAGAGATAGAGTGAATTAGATTCCCTTTTTTATTTTCTCTCTCTCTTTGAAATGAAAGACAGATTTGTAATGTATGTTTCAACAGGTGTGTGGACGACGCTATAAGCACTGAAACAAGAGCATCCACATCTAAGAGAATGTTTGACACGTCGTGTAAAATAATTATGAGAAGGTTGAAAAGCCTTTGATTGTTTGTGACTGAATGTGACTCGACTACCAAGTCTCCATCTCCTTTTCCCTCTCAGATCCACGTAGTGAAATGAGTGTATAGTTGTTTAAGAGCAGATTCACACTGAGTCCGATTGATTCCAACTGTTCCCGAATACGATTGATAGCCTGGTCCCTCGCGGGCCATGATTCACATTGGCCTTTCAGTACGGATGGCTTTGGCATTGCATCGATCCGTACCCGAGTACACTTCATTACAACTGTATTCAGTGCTTCCACATTGCATCGATCCGTACCCGAGTACACTTCATTCCAACTGTATTCAATGCTTTCACATTGCATAGATCCATCCGTACCCGAGTACACTTCATTACAACTGTATTCAGTGCTTTCACATTGCATCGATCCGTTTCAGAGTAAAATTCATTACAACTGTATTCAGTGCTTTCACATTGCATCGATCCGTTTCAGAGTAAACTTCATTACAACTGTATTCAGTGCTTTCACATTGCATCGATCCGTTTCAGAGTAAAATTCATTACAACTGTATTCAGTGCTTTCACATTGCATCGATCTGTACCCGAGTACACTTCATTACAACTGTATTCAGTGCTTTCACATTGCATCGATCTGTACCCGAGTACACTTCATTACAACTGTATTCAATGCTTTAACATTGCATCGATCTGTACCCGAGTACACTTCATTACAACTGTATTCAGTGCTTTCACATTGCATCGATCTGTATCCCAGTACACTTCATTACAACTGTATTCAGTGCTTTCACATTGCATCGATCCGTACCCCAGTACACTTCATTACAACTGTATTCAATGCTTTCACATTGCATCGATCCGTACCCCAGTACACTTCATTACAACTGTATTCAATGCTTTCACATTGCATCGATCCGTATCCAAGTACACTTCATTACAACTGTATTCAATGCTTTCACATTGCATCGATCCGTACCCGAGTACACTTCATTCAACTGTATTTAGTGCTTTCACATTGCATCGATCTGTATCCCAGTACACTTCATTCAACTGTATTCAGTGCATTCACATTGCATCGATCCGTACCCGAGTACACTTCATTACAACTGTATTCAGTGCTTTCACATTGCAGCGATCCGTACCCGAGTACACTTCATTACAACTGTATTCAGTGCTTTCACATTGCATCGATCCGTACCTGAGTACACTTCTTTACAACTGTATTCAATGCTTTCACATTGCATCGATCCGTACCCGATTACACTTCATTCAACTGTATTCAGTGCTTTCACATTGCATCGATCCGTACCTGAGTACACTTCTTTACAACTGTATTCAGTGCTTTCACATTGCATCGATCCGTACCTGAGTACACTTCTTTACAACTGTATTCAGTGCTTTCACATTGCATCGATCCGTACCTGAGTACACTTCTTTACAACTGTATTCAGTGCTTTCACATTGCATCGATCCGTATCCGAGTACACATCATTACAACTGTATTCAATGCTTTAACATTGCATCGATCCGTACCCGAGTACACTTCATTACAACTGTATTCAATGCTTCCACATTGCATCGATCCGTACCCGAGTACACTTCATTACAACTGTATTCAATGCTTTAACATTGCATCGATCCGTACCCGAGTACACTTCATTACAACTGTATTCAGTGCTTTCACATTGCAGCGATCCGTATCCGAGTACACTTCATTACAACTGTATTCAGTGCTTTCACATTGCATCGATCCGTTTCAGAGTAAACTTCAGCCGGTCCCGAGACTACCTCCATGTGGTCCTGGGATCGGTTGGGTGGTCCGTTCCGGGGATCGGTATGCAGCGTTCACACTAACCACAACATCTGCCATGTGGTCCCGAGTGCACATCTGGGACCATAGTGTGAATCCCCTATGAATCAATCGGATTCAGTGTGAACCCATCTCTCTCTCTCTCTCTCTCTCTCTCTGTCTCTCTCTCTCTCTCTCTCTCTCTCTCTCGCTGATCAAGCTCCGATCTGGCGTCTCACACAACAGAAACCGTTGCCTAGTAACAACGTCAAGATTTGCATACTGTGATGATGACAGGCATTTCCATGTGTCTGTCTGTGCGCCTGCAGCAGACACACTTCGCCTATATCGTCTCTGTCGGGTGGAAACCTCATACGTCCACCACGTTACTTTTATTTACACATAATCTGTATCGGTCAGTATCGGTATCGGCAAATAAAACTGACATTAACCCGACGTCAGTAGCCGATGAATGTATCTGTTGTTGATAAGCATACACTTATAGCGTTGGCTAAGTCAGTGTGTTGGTTATCTTCACCTACCAAGCTGTAGATTCTATGTTGGTGTGGTGGTTATCTTCACCTACCAAGCTGTAGATTCTATGTTGGTGTGTTGGTTATCTTCACCTACCAAGCTGTAGATTCTATGTTGGTGTGTTGGTTATCTTCACCTACCAAGCTGTAGATTCTATGTTGGTGTGGTGGTTATCTTCACCTACCAAGCTATAGATTCTATGTTGGTGTGGTGGTTATCTTCACCTACCAAGCTGTAGATTCTATGTTGGTGTGTTGGTTATCTTCACCTACCAAGCTGTATAGATTCTATGTTGGTGTGGTGGTTATCTTCACCTACCAAGCTGTAGATTCTATGTTGGTGTGTTGGTTATCTTCACCTACCAAGCTGTAGATTATATGTTGGTGTGTTGGTTATCTTCACCTACCAAGCTGTAGATTATATGTTGGTGTGTTGGTTATCTTCACCTACCAAGCTGTAGATTATATGTTGGTGTGTTGGTTATCTTCACCTACCAAGCTGTAGATTATATGTTGGTGTGGTGGTTATCTTCACCTACCAAGCTGTAGATTCTATGTTGGTGTGTTGGTTATCTTCACCTACCAAGCTGTAGATTATATGTTGGTGTGTTGGTTATCTTCACCTACCAAGCTGTAGATTCTATGTTGGTGTGTTGGTTATCTTCACCTACCAAGCTGTAGATTCTATGTTGGTGTGGTGGTTATCTTTGGCTTACCAAGCTGTAGATTATATGTTGGTGTGTTGGTTATCTTCACCTACCAAGGTGTAGATTCTATGTTGGTGTGGTGGTTATCTTCACCTACCAAGCTGTAGATTATATGTTGGTGTGGTGGTTATCTTCACCTACCAAGCTGTAGATTATATGTTGGTGTGGTGGTTATCTTCACTTACCAAGCTGTAGATTATATGTTGGTGTGTTGGTTATCTTCACCTACCAAGCTGTAGATTCTATGTTGGTGTGTTGGTTATCTGCAGTCTACCAAGCTATAGATTATATGTTGGTGTGTTGGTTATCTTCACCTACCAAGCTGTAGATTATATGTTGGTGTGTTGGTTATCTTCACCTACCAAGCTGTAGATTCTATGTTGGTGTGTTGGTTATCTGCAGTCTACCAAGCTATAGATTATATGTTGGTGTGTTGGTTATCTTCACCTACCAAGCTGTAGATTCTATGTTGGTGTGTTGGTTATCTTCACCTACCAAGCTGTAGATTCTATGTTGGTGTGGTGGTTATCTTCACCTACCAAGCTGTAGATTCTATGTTGGTGTTGGTTATCTTCACCTACCAAGCTGTAGATTATATGTTGGTGTGTTGGTTATCTTCACCTACCAAGCTCTAGATTCTATGTTGGTGTGTTGGTTATCTTCACCTACCAAGCTGTAGATTCTATGTTGGTGTGTTGGTTATCTTCACCTACCAAGCTGTAGATTCTATGTTGGTGTGTTGGTTATCTTCACCTACCAAGCTGTAGATTCTATGTTGGTGTGTTGGTTATCTGCAGTCTACCAAGCTGTAGATTATATGTTGGTGTGTTGGTTATCTTCACCTACCAAGCTGTAGATTCTATGTTGGTGTGGTGGTTATCTTCACCTACCAAGCTGTAGATTCTATGTTGGTGTGTTGGTTATCTTCACCTACCAAGCTGTAGATTCTATGTTGGTGTGTTGGTTATCTTCACCTACCAAGCTCTAGATTCTATGTTGGTGTGTTGGTTATCTTCACCTACCAAGCTGTAGATTATATGTTGGTGTGGTGGTTATCTTCACCTACCAAGCTGTAGATTCTATGTTGGTGTGGTGGTTATCTTCACCTACCAAGCTGTAGATTCTATGTTGGTGTGGTGGTTATCTTCACCTACCAAGCTCTAGATTCTATGTTGGTGTGGTGGTTATCTTCACCTACCAAGCTGTAGATTCTATCTTGGTGTGTTGGTTATCTTCACCTACCAAGCTGTAGATTCTATGTTGGTGTGTTGGTTATCTTCACCTACCAAGCTGTAGATTCTATGTTGGTGTGGTGGTTATCTTCACCTACCAAGCTGTAGATTATATGTTGGTGTGTTGGTTATCTTCACCTACCAAGCTCTAGATTCTATGTTGGTGTGTTGGTTATCTTCACCTACCAAGCTCTAGATTCTATGTTGGTGTGTTGGTTATCTTCACCTACCAAGCTGTAGATTCTATGTTGGTGTGTTGGTTATCTTCACCTACCAAGCTGTAGATTCTATGTTGGTGTGTTGGTTATCTTCACCTACCAAGCTGTAGATTCTATGTTGGTGTGTTGGTTATCTTCACCTACCAAGCTCTAGATTCTATGTTGGTGTGTTGGTTATCTTCACCTACCAAGCTGTAGATTATATGTTGGTGTGGTGGTTATCTTCACCTACCAAGCTGTATATTATATGTTGGTGTGGTGGTTATCTTTGGCCTACCAAGCTGTGGATTCTGAACAAATGATTTCTCGTATTGAAGATGTATTTGTTCCCCTGCTGGCATAAATTCAATAAATTCAAATTGAAAAGCAGCAACAGTAGCAGATCTACAAGCTCAAAACACGTGTTTCAAGCTTGTAGATCTGCTCTGTGAGGTGCGATGATCTACCAAACATCCGTTAGAATGTGGGGATCAGAGGTTTCTGCCGGACGGTAACTATATTTAATAATAATGGATATTGAATGTTTTTATTTGACTGTCATTGAATGTATGAATAAACTCTAGTAGACAGGAAGCCAGGTCTGAACATCCTGTGATGACAATGACCAAAGTTTTGCCCCTGTCGCCACAAATGTGTTTCTTACAATATGAGGCTTGAATTTACAATATATAACAATTAAAATATTCTCAAGCATCTTATTAATATTATTATTGTTGTTGTTGTTGTTGTTGTTGTTGTTATTATTATTATGTTATTCTCCACAGATGGTACTTGGTTGTTGTGTGGTTAAAGGTTAACATATAACCTTCAGTTTTCAACCAGTGGTCCGGGGACCACCAGCGGTCCTTGAGAGTGTCCCATGTGGTCCCCATGCTAAATGATGGAGAGTTGGTAACCAAATGGACCCTTATTAGTGTAAAATTAAACCAAAAAGAGGATTAAATTATCTACTGTGTGTGTGTGTGTGTGTGTGTGTGTGTGTGTGTGTGTGTGTGTGTGTGTGTGTGTGTGTGTGTGTGTGTGTGTGTGTGTGTGTGTGTGTGTGTGTGTGTGTGTGTGTGTGCGTGTGCGACAGACAGACAGACAGACAGACAGACTTGCAAAAAGAAAAGAAATAAATTCTATCAGAGAACAATCTTTATTAATAATCTTTGCCATCAGAGATCCTGCCATGCTGTTGGATGGGTACGTATTCATTTACACATCCATTACCAACTCATTCCACCTCCTAGCTGACACCATGACGACGTGCATCTAGAATAATGATTATGGATTAACATTTAGAAACACATTTTGAATTGAATGCCGGCATACGGAAGAAATCAAACATTCTTGAATAAATGGTCAAGTGGACTGTATTTGTACAGCACTTTTCTCCAAAGCACAGTGGTGGCAAGTAAACGTAAAGGTATATTCAGTGATTTCACTCAAAAAACGAAACCTAAGGTTTTTTGACCCCCAGGGGTTAACTGGGGACAGGGAGGAACTCCTTATATGGTCAGCACACTCTATAGTAGGGAGGATTATCACAACAAAACAAAAAAATAAGTGATATTTGAATTAAGTGAAATCACTGAATATACCTTTAAAGTAAGTAATGTACCTAAGTAGAATTTTGAGTCCCAGTACATGTCGGTCATTTCAACAGTAGAAGATCTGCAAGCTCGAAAATACATTAGCCAAAAATAGCCAAATTGTGTAGATCGGCTATTTCTTCACAAAGACATTTTGGTGGACCAACTCGGGTCCAGTCTACTGACTCTTTAAACCTAAACCAACTCAGGTCCAGTCTACTGACTCTAACCCTAAACCAACTCAGGTCCAGTCTACTGACTCTATAACCCTAAACCAACTCAGGTCCAGTCTACTGACTATAACCCTAAACCAACTCAGGTCCAGTCTACTGACTCTAACCCTAAACCAACTCAGGTCCAGTCTACTGACTCTAAACCAACTCAGGTCCAGTCTACTGACTCTATAACCCTAAATCAACTCAGGTCCAGTCTACTGACTCTATAACCCTAAACCAACTCAGGTCCAGTCTACTGACTCTATAACCCTAAACCAACTCAGGTCCAGTCTACTGACTCTAGGTGATTGAAGTGGTTTTGAGGCTGCATGTGATTTTAACCCATTCTGAACAGGAACCCCTTTTGGTGTAGCTATTTAAAAATAGCAGATCTACAAGCTCATAGCGCGCCACCGAATGGCGCGCTATGAGCTTGTAGGTCTGCTATTTTTGAAAAATCGAAGGACGACTGATATAGAAACATAGCTTTTTCAGAAAACTGTCAGGATGTAGAAGACATTTTTAGAATCTGATCTCAGGTCAGAATGGAATACTGTCAGGATGTAGAAGACATTTTTAGAATCTGATCTCAGGTCAGAATGGAAAACTGTCAGGATGTAGAAGACATTTTTAGAATCTGATCTCAGGTCAGAATGGAATACTGTCAGGATGTAGAAGACATTTTTAGAATCTGATCTCAGGTCAGAATGGAAAACTGTCAGGATGTAGAAGACATTTTTAGAATCTGATCTCAGGTCAGAATGGAAAACTGTCAGGATGTAGAAGACATTTTTTTAATCTGATCTCAGGTCAGAATGGAATACTGTCAGGATGTAGAAGACATTTTTGGAATCTGATCTCAGGTCAGAATGGAATACTGTCAGGATGTAGAAGACATTTTATAGAATCTGATCTCAGGTCAGAATGGAAAACTGTCAGGATGTAGAAGACATTTTTAGAATCTGATCTCAGGTCAGAATGGGTTAAGGCTGTTATTCACAGCTCTAGGTGAGAGTCAGAGCTGTGAATCTCTCCGTGGAGCGCTCCGCTCCGCTCCCACGATTCCATTCCATGTGTTTTGACAACCCTAGTGATAGTGCTTCCCTTCATTGCATTGGCATGTATGGATGGTATGCGTGTGACACCATCATCGTGCCCGGATGTTATGCAGGAACGGCTACTAATTGGCCAAAGAGTTATATACTTTCTGGCCTCGACAGCCCCATTACATCTACACAGAAAAGTCCTGTCTGATTGCATTAAACCCATTCTGACCTGAGATCAGATTCTAAAAATGTCTGTTTGAAAATGACAGTTTTCTGAAAAAAAGCTATGTTTCTATGTCAGTCGTTCAGTCGATTTTTCAAAAATAGCAGACCCAAGCTCATAGCGCGCCACTCGGTGGCGCGCTATGAGCTTGTAGATCTGCTATTTTTAAATAGCTAACACCAAAAGGGATTCCCGCCTAAAATGGGGTTAAACAACGTTAAACTCACCATAAACATTGCAGCTTTACGGAAAGCTTGAATTATACATTTTTCTATCTCTGCATGGTGGTTCGTTTCATGAATCTCCACCGTAGACATGTTATGAGCAGTGACGGATTAACCCCTCTCAAGGCCCTGGCGCTTCACCAAATCAAAAGGCCCCTACTGATTCAGCCAATTAATTAATTAATTAATTAACATGCATGCGTTTAGCGCATATCCACTACTGCCTGCGCTGCCCGCTGACACAAGACACAGCAGCCAGCAGGCACTGCACTGGGCACAGCCTTTCCAACTTCAGTCTCTGCTTAGCCCTGTAAACATGACTCTCGTATTCATACGAGAGTCATGACGTAACTTCACCCTGGTTTTTGCGAACGCTACATTTACAAATAATTAAAATATATAAACATTCGCATTTCAAATATAAAGTACTCACAAAGTGTCCCACGTGTGTTAGTTAGTAGCAGCGCCAGCGATTAGAATTTCTGCATCCCGCGTTGTTTAATAAAAAGCATTTTTATCCGAGGTGTTATTTTGCCATTGGCTTTCAACTACGCGCCTCGGTCGGGAGGAGGGTGGCACTCGGTGTGTTCGATATAGGTACGCTGACCGCCCTGCCAATACAGACTAATAGGCGAGTGCGCTCCCGGTGTGCAACTGTGGAAAACCCAAACGAACCCCGTTTGAAAAAAGTAGCCGGGGAGCTCGGACAAAAATGCTTTTTATTAAACAACGCGGGACGCAGCAATTCTAATCGCTGGCGCTGCTACTAACTAACACCCGTGGGACACTTTGTGAGTACTTTATATTTGAAATCTGAATGTTTATATATACGGAAATCTTGTAAATGCAGCGAGCGCAAAAAACAGGGCAAAGTTACTGCATGACTGTCATGATAATCATCATGGCAGTCATGTTCCAGGGCTAGTCTCTGCTAAACTATCTGCAATTTCCCCGAAAATTAATTAGCCTATACAAGCTCCATTAGCAGGCAGCAGCATGTTTTGTCTAAATTGTCTTTGTGGCCAACAAATGTAGCTACATTTGCAAACAGTGCTGTTGACCATGTTGTTACATGGTCCATATAACATGTGTGCACCAACAGACAATGCCAATATTGCTATATTAATATTAGGACGTTTTAAAGACAGATTAATTATTGACGACAATGCAACCTGTGGGTCCAACGTCACTGAAAACTTTCATAATAGCAATTAAATTAATTTACTCACGAGTGCTGGAATCGTGAAATGGAGGATGTAAGAACACACTTTTGTTGTATTAGAGCAGGGTAAATATGAAGTTTTGCGCCAAGGTCTTGTTTATATTCCTCTTACATAGGCTGTATGTTATTGTCGCAACAACACACTTTGGTCGGTCTGAGTGAGGGGGGCCTTCCTGAGTGAGGGGGCTACTGACGGCGTCGCTTACTCGCTTCCCCTCTGTCAGAGGAGGAAGCGACACGCAGCCGTCGGGAACCCCCCCAAACAGACTTCCCCCCCCCCTCCCGAAAACTGCTACAGAAACTGTCAGACGAGAAGACCAAAAACACTAGCGGGGGTTCTTATGTTGCGTTATATTTTTCGAAAGAAGCAACAGCTGTACCTATAGTCTCGTACCAGGCCCTGCAAGCTTCGGGCCCTGGCGCTTAAGCTCCACCTAGTTCCATTGTTAGTCCGGCTCTGGTTATGAGACACCTCGTTCTCCGTGCAGGGCACACACTGTAGGTGATTGATGTTCTAAGTGTCAGAGTTTGGAAGCGCTTGTTTTCAATGGATGGAAGGAGATCTCGGGTGTCTTCTCTATTCATATACTGTATACTCTAAGGTACTGTCCCGTAGAACTAGATGAGGGGGGCGTGTCCAGTCCTTAGAGCATATATGAATAGAGAAGACACCCGAGTTCTCCTCCCATCCACTTGCATTAAGTTGCTCAAAAGCGCATGAGGCGATTTCACTCCTCCTTCCGTGTACAGGAACAGAGTGCATTCTGGGATGGATTGGCCCCAAACACATGAACGCGCTGCCGTTGACTATATCATTGTGCCGTTTGTGCGCGTTCACGTATGAAACATTCGTTCACGTGTCATGGCCCAAAACACATGAACGTGCACAATGATAGTCAACGGACCAGCGCTGGCTCGAGCTGCAATACCAAATTCGGCCACTATGTCCATTTCGCCTCAGGGTTTCCTCCGGGTGCCGTCTCTATTCTCTAAGGTATTGTCCCGTAGAACTAGATGAGGGGGTGTGGTCAGTCTAGATGAGGGGGGCGTGTCCAGTCTAGATGAGGGGGGCGTGTCCAGTCTAGATGAGGGGGGCGTGTCCAGTCTAGATGAGGGGGGCGTGGTCAGTCTAGATGAGGGGGGCGTGGTCACTCTAGATGAGGGGGGGGGGGGGTGTCCCCTTCGTCGTGCATATACTCTCGTGGAACTTTAGGCGAAGATGTTGGCGATGAAGTCGAGGAAGCGTTTGGCGTACTGCTCCGGGTGGACCGTGGAGATCTCGGCTCCGGCCTGCAATGCATGATGGGAGGAGAAACACAGTGGTTGAACTCACAGCTTTAAAGGGACACTTCACCCTTTTTGCAAAAAAGAATATGTTAATGACGTTTAGAAGCTTTAGAGCACTTTCCTGGAGGTCTTTATGTGTGTAATATGTGGTTTTATCTATTTTAGATTGTAGTGTCTCTGATGTCATGGACACTGGTCTCACTACCTTCCTGGACTACAATTCCCATACGTCTTTGGTGCACTGCTCCTCATTGTGGATAGGGGGAGAGCTGTCTTACTGAGACAACATGTAGTCCAGGAAGGAAGTGAGCCCAGTGTCCATGACATCAGAGACACTGCTACAATCTAAAATAGCTAAAACCACATATTACACACATAAATACCCCCCAGGAAAGTGTTCTAAAGCTTCTAAACGCCATTAACATATATATTTCTTTGCAAAAAGGGTGAAGTGTCCCTTTAAGAGTTAGGTCTCAAGTTTTTTTCCTGGGCGCTATACACTTCCTTTGCCAACCTGGGGGGGGGGGGGGGGGGGGGGCAGCGGTCTGACCTCATGCTTCCTTCAATGCATGAGGAGTCCAAGCTGCTTCTTTTCACCTGACAGGGGGGGGGGGGGGGGAGTTTCCCCGGCCAGACGTAACGCGTGGAAGGAACACGTTATTCCAACCAGACGGTCTCCATGTTTGACGGTCTTGTTTCAGTACAGAACTAACTCACATGTTTGACGGTCTTGTTTCACTACAGAACTTACTCCATGTTTGACGGTCTTGTTTCAGTACAGAACTCACTCCATGTTTGACGGTCTTGTTTCACTACAGAACTTACTCCATGTTTGACGGTCTTGTTTCAGTACAGAACTCACTCCATGTTTGACGGTCTTGTTTCAGTACAGAACTCACTCCATGTTTGACGGTCTTGTTTCATTACAGAACTAACTCACATGTTTGACGGTCTTGTTTCAGTACAGAACTAACTCACATGTTTGACGGTCTTGTTTCAGTACAGAACTCACTCCATGTTTGACGGTCTTGGCAGCGTGAGCTGCTTTCTTCTTGGTGTCGTACTGCGTCAGCACGTCGATCAGACCCATGAAGTACACCTCCCTCTGGGGCGCGCCTACAGGGGGCAGAGGTCAAAGGTCGATCAGACCCATGAAGTACACCTCCCTCTGGGGCGCGCCTACAGGGGGCAGAGGTCAAAGGTCGATCAGACCCATGACGTACACCTGCCTCTGGGGGCGCGCCTACAGGGGGCAGAGATCAAAGGTCAAAGGTCGATCAGACCCATGACGTACACCTCCCTCTGGGGCGCGCCTACAGGGGGCAGAGGTCAAAGGTCGATCAGACCCATGACGTACACCTGCCTCTGGGGGCGCGCCTACAGGGGGCAGAGATCAAAGGTCAAAGGTCGATCAGACCCATGACGTACACCTCCCTCTAGGGCGCGCCTACAGGGGGCAGAGATCAAAGGTCAAAGGTCGATCAGACCCATGACGTACACCTCCCTCTGGGGCGCGCCTACAGGGGGCAGAGATCAAAGGTCAAAGGTCGATCAGACCCATGACGTACACCTCCCTCTGGGGCGCGCCTACAGGGGGCAGAGATCAAAGGTCAAAGGTCGATCAGACCCATGACGTACACCTCCCTCTGGGGCGCGCCTACAGGGGGCAGAGATCAAAGGTCAAAGGTCGATCAGACCCATGACGTACACCTCCCTCTGGGGCGCGCCTACAGGGGGCAGAGATCAAAGGTCGATCAGACCCATGACGTACACCTCCCTCTGGGGCGCGCATACAGGGGGCAGAGATCAAAGGTCAAAGTCGATCAGACCCATGACGTACACCTCCCTCTGGGGCGCGCATACAGGGGGCAGAGATCAAAGGTCAAAGTCGATCAGACCCATGACGTACACCTCCCTCTGGGGCGCGCCTACAGGGGGCAGAGATCAAATGCTATGCGACAAAGAATCACAAATCTGATCCGAACCTCGGATGGATGATCATCGCCTGCACGGACAGGGCCATATTTATTCAGAGAAAAGAGCCAAAGAAAATCATAAGTTTAATGGGACTATAATTATCATGGGATGCAATGCGTTGCCTAGCAACCGGGCCAGTGATAAAAGTAGATTCTCAGCTAAACCGTTTCATATTTTTATATGAAGCTTCATCTACGAGAACTCTCGTAGATAAAAAATAATTGAGAACCACATTCTCTACATTTGCACTCACCTCCGTCACTGTGGATGGTGTACACAGACTCACCTACGTCACTCTGGATGGTGTACACAGACTCACCTATACGTCACTCTGGATAGCGTACACAGACTCACCTACGTCACTGTGGATGGTGTACACAGACTCACCTATACGTCACTATGGATGGTGTACACAGACTCACCTATACGTCACTCTGGATAGCGTACACAGACTCACCTACGTCACTCTGGATGGCGTACACATCCACGTAGGGGTCGAACTCCCCGGCGCCCATGGGCTTGAAGGAGTTCATGTAGCCGGCGATGCCGTCGGGGGAGGAGCCACAGGGGGCGGGGTGAGGGGCCTCTGGCTCCTCTTCTTCCTCGTGGGAGGATGACTCCGCCTCCTCGTCCTCTAGCTCCTCCCCCTCCTCTAGCTCCTCCTCCTCGGCCCTCTCCACGTCATGGATCCCCAACAGCAAACTGTAGTCCATGATCCTCATGCGCACCAGGAACTGAAAAGGTTTTAATGAATCTAGTCCAGTGGTTCCCAAACTTCAATTAAGGACCCCCAAACGTACACTAATATGTTCAACAACAACACAGCCATGACGTTAAGCTGTGTGTGTGTTCAACAACACAGCCATGACGTTAAGCTGTGTGTTCAACAACACAGCCATGACGTTAAGCTGTGTGTGTGTTCAACAACACAGCCATGACGTTAAGCTGTGTGTGTGTTCAACAACACAGCCATGACGTTAAGCTGTGTGTGTGTGTTCAACAACACAGCCATGACGTTAAGCTGTGTGTGTGTTCAACAACACAGCCATGACGTTAAGTTGTGTGTGTTCAACAACACAGCCATGACGTTAAGCTGTGTGTTCAACAACACAGCCATGACGTTAAGCTGTGTGTGTGTTCAACAAGACAGCCATGACGTTAAGCTGTGTGTGTGTGTTCAACAACACAGCCATGACGTTAAGCTGTGTGTTTGTTCAACAACACAGCCATGACGTTAAGCTGTGTGTGTGTTCAACAACACAGCCATGACGTTAAGCTGTGTGTTCAACAACACAGCCATGACGTTAAGCTGTGTGTGTGTGTGTGTGTGTGTGTGTTCAACAACACAGCCATGATGTTAAGGTGTGTGTTCAACAACACAGCCATGACGTTAAGCTGTGTGTGTGTGTTCAACAACACAGCCATGACGTTAAGCTGTGTGTGTGTTCAACAACACAGCCATGACGTTAAGCTGTGTGTGTGTTCAACAACACAGCCATGACGTTAAGCTGTGTGTGTGTTCGACAACAACACAGCCATGACGTTAAGCTGTGTGTGTGTGTGTGTGTGTGTGTGTGTGTGTGTGTGTGTGTGTGTGTTCAACAACACAGCCATGACGTTAAGCTGTGTGTGTGTGTGTGTGTGTGTGTGTGTGTGTGTGTGTGTGTGTGTGTGTGTGTGTGTGTGTGTGTGTGTGTGTGTGTGTGTGTGTGTGTGTGTGTGTGTGTGTGTGTTCAACAACACAGCCATGACGTTAAGCTGTGTGTGTGTGTGTGTTCAACAACACAGCCATGCAAAATAGCATTGACAGCTAAGAGGTGACGGAAGCTTGTCATCCTTAGCAACAGTTGCTAAACTATTTGCATTGGCATTGGACGCTTTTTTGGGTAGGGTTTAACAAAGGGCTAATTAGAATACCAGTTTTAATTTCACTCTGAAGAAGTACACATACTGATAACTCAAACTAGACTCAAACTAAAACATTTCAGATGCGAAACTGTAAATGGAAATGTTTTCGAATGAATAGACACCCACATGCACGCACGCACACACACACACACGTCCTCACCTCTACGTCTCTGTTGAGCTTCTCCATCAGTCTCGCTCTCTCCTCATTTACATAAATCTTTTGCATCTTATTCCTGAAATCCACGTCTTTGTACGTGGGCAACTCTTTACCCTGAAACACACAACATGGCAACCCTTTACCCTGAAAAACACAACATGGCAACCCTTTACCCTGAAACACACAACATGGCAACCCTTTACCCTGAAGGTCTTTCTGTGACCACCAGCCAAAGAAAGCGAGAAATTTTTTGCCCCCCCCCTCGGATTTGATTGCTGGTACTACACACCGTAGCAGCCAAGCATCTGATCTGAGGTTTAGACCATTATTAACCAAATTGAATTTGATCGGCTTCGACTTTTTAACCGGGGCGTTGAAGGAGTTGAAGCCTAACCGAAAGACTATAAATCAGTTAATAGAGCACCGAAGTCCTGACGTAACTCGCTCATCCCGACGATTCCCCTGGTTCGCGGAAGTAATTTCTCTATGGAGAATAACATGGGGTGATCTTAATATCGTCTACTATAAGCGTTGTGGTCCAAGAATAAACAAGCTGTCTCGGCGTTATTGTCAGGGAGGTGTCTCTGTATCGTTTGCAACAGTCAGTCGACACTCATATGATACAGTCTGCTTCTAGCGAAAATGTAACTAATTCAGTAGCAGTAACATTAGCGTTTTCTCTCAGTCAGTTAATTCTTCATATCCATATGAGTGAAGCGGCCGGGGTGACATGTTTATTTTTCAAACACAGTTGTTATATGAGGCGATCTAAAATCGCCTCAATGGGGATTTCAATGCAACTAAACAAATACATGAACCTGGGGACTGACGCCCTCTACTGAAAGTGACGTCAGACTTCGGTGCTCTATAGTCGTTCAGTTTCCCTCACACAGAGAGAGTCACAATGGAGCGTCGCAGTCCCTCCCCCTTTCAGAACGACGAGTGGCCCAGGAAATGAATCCCAATGCATTTTGCCCATAGGCTTTTCTTAAAGTATTTATTTAAAGACGGTTACGCCGCGGACAAAGCCAACTCGGATCGTGACAAATCATGACAATCAACACAATATTTTGGGCCGATCAAATCATTAGAAAGAAGAAAATAAAGGCAGGATAGACAACACTATTTGTTTTGTTTTTCTTCTTATAAATTATTTGATCGGCCCCAAAACATTGTGTTCATTGTCATGATTTGTCACGATCCGAGTTGGCTTTGTCCGCGGCGTAACCGTCTTTAAATAAATACTTTAAGAAAAGCCTATGGGGAAAAATGCATTGGGATTCATGTCCTGGGCCACTCGTCGTTCTGAAAGGGGGAGGGACTGCGACGCTCTATAACACAGGCCTGTAGCCCAGTTTCCCTCACAGAGAGAGTCACTATTGCACAGGCCTGTATCCTGTAGCCTGTAGCACTAATACTACACACGTGTAAAAGTTATTTAAAAACAACATAAAACCAACAACTGAAAACATTCTCACCTTCTCTTTGAAACTTGCTTCACGTGACACCAAGGAGCCCTGTGTAATAATGACAACATTTCAATATGTCACTGTACAAAGACAACAAAGATCTACACTATAGCTCAAAATAGGAGGGGCTCGCGCCCCTAAAAAATATCAGATATCGCTGAGGTCAGATCATAGACTGGGTCAGATTGAGCAGAGCGACAGAGACACACTTCCTGTGTACCTTGAGGTTCGTACTTCCTGTTTACCTTGAGGTTCGTACTTCCTGTTTACCTTAAGGTCGTACTTCCTGTTTACCTTGAGGTTCGTACTTCCTGTGTACCTTGAGGTTCGTACTTCCTGTGTACCTTGAGGTTCGTACTTCCTGTTTACCTTGAGGTTCGTACTTCCTGTGTACCTTGAGGTTCGTACTTCCTGTGTACCTTGAGGTTCGTACTTCCTGTGTACCTTGAGGTTCGTACTTCCTGTTTACCTTGAGGTTCGTACTTCCTGTTTACCTTGAGGTTCGTACTTCCTGTGTACCTTGAGGTTCGTACTTCCTGTGTACCTTGAGGTTCGTACTTCCTGTGTACCTTAAGGTCGTACTTCCTGTGGACGGTCAGTCTGTGGCTGAACATGTTCCTCATGACCACCAGGTAGCTGTCCTCGCCGTCCACCGTCACTCTGTACATGGCCAGGAACTGAGGCAGCAGCGTGCTGCCGTGGCACGTCACAATGTGCTGCAAAACACAGGCCGCAAACCATCACAATGTGCTGCAAAACACAGGCCGCAAACCGTCACAATGTGCTGCAAAACACAGGCCGCAAACCGTCACAATGTGCTGCAAAGCACAGGCCGTAAACCGTCACAATGTCAATGTTGTTTTTGTCGGCTATTTTTTAATTTAGTCTCAGTCTTAGTCCAGTTTCAATCACCGTTGTTAGTTTTTATCATATTTAGTCAAACTCATGCTTTTTTATTTAGTCTAGTTTTAGTCGACTAAAAGTCAAGAATTTTAGTCTTTATCTTAGTCCAAGAAACCGTGAATTTATTTGTTCAGTTTTAGTCAACAAAAACTATTGGCATTTTAGTCTAGTTTTAGTCTGACAATTTAGTCTAGTTTTAGTCTGACAATTTAGTCTAGTTTTAGTCGGACAATTACTTTAGCCCTTTACTTTTTTATCAACAGTTATGTTTCCATGATTCCATCTAATCTAAAACATATTTCACAAAAATCTACTGAACTGAGTGATGCAACTCCGTGTGGGGGTCCCTGGGGGGTCCCCAGAACTTCCACATGAAGTGCCAGCCCGGTTCTGGCGAGCTGCCCCACGTCCGAAACGGTTGAAAAATGACAGAGTTACTGTGTGGGGGTCCCCAGGGGGTCCCTGTACTGTACTGTACTGTACTGTACTGTACTGTACTGTACTGTCACACCCAAACTCATCATATAAACAGTTAATATGTGTTTGTGTTACAGTGCACTTTGTTGTGAAAACAAACCAAATGCTATTTTCGTGCTCGGACACAGCCAGCCAGTTGCACCACTCAAAAAATTTAAAATCAATTCAACAAACTGATCCCATTGCAGTACAAGACAACTCTTACAGATCCTTAATGTCCACTTGTTTAACCAACTGACCCCAGTGCAGTACAACAAGACAACTCCTATAGAACCTTAATGTCAACTTGTTTAACCAACTGATCCCAGTGCAGCCAAACATTACTAAACACCTGGTTAGAAGTTGAACACACACACACACACACACACACACACACACACACACACACACACACACACACACAAACGCACGCGCGCACACACACACGCACACGTGTGTCGCGTCCATGCACACACGCACGCCGCAAACCACATGAACCCCACAGTCAATAACACAACAATATCTCTCCCACTGATATGACTGTGATCCCCAGTTAGCCGGGGCCGCTCACTATCTGTGAGCAGAGATGTTTCTGCATGCCAGCCCAGGCTGGCCCGGCCCGCCGCCCGTCTGGACTCTGCTGGGAGGACCAGATGGCCAGACGTACGTCAGTCTGAGTCTGAAACACAGAACAGCCCCCCTCCCCTCCCTCCCTCACACTGCCCAGGACTCTTCTCTGCATCACTGCTTCTCAACCCCCACCAAAACAATAACAACATGAGAAACCAAAAAATACACTGCAGGCGAAGAAGACATATTTCAAACTAACTGCGTGGCATTATCGCAAAAGGCCGATGCACACCTCAGAAGGCTGGTGTGACAGGACAGGTGCATAGGGCAATAGAGCATATCGTGTTAATCAGACCAGTGTGTGTCCAGTGGAAACCTCGTATGAATCTGATCTCAGGTCAGAATGGGTTAAAAGACAAAGACACTTTGACACCAAAGACACCAAAATGTTGCTCTTTAATTGTTACAGTAGGTGAACGTTTGGGTCCCTTTAGACCTTCATGACGGTCTAAAGGGCCCGAAACGTCCACCTAATATTAGACTTCAATTTGACTTCACTATAGATGCTTATAGACCCACTTCTACAACATTGCTTTTAATTGATCTTTTATTTTTTTGTTATTCATCACTCACTGTATTGCATTACTGCTTGTTTTTTAATGTCGTTGCCTTGCTTTTCTTTTTTTCCTCCACTGTTCTATAAAGCACTTTGAGCTGCATTTCATGTCATGAAAGGTGCTATACAAATAAAGTTTTATTATTATTATTATTATTATTATTATTATTATTATTATTATTATATAGTGACAATATAATGACTTTAAATTCCTGAAATTATATGGGGGGTGGGGGGGGAGACCATTACTGTATCAAAGGTAATCAAAAACTGCATTTCGAGGCGTTGTGCAGCTTGTAGATCTGCTGCACAGAGTGCCGCGCTACGAGCTTGTAGATCTGCTATTTTTTTTTTAATTGAGAAAATGTGGCGCAAATCATTTATATTATGCTTTCACAGTTTTTTTTAACATGAAATAGTTTGAGAACCTGCACTGACATAGAAACATCGTTTTTGTTTTGTCTGAAAACTGTCATGATTTAGAAAACATATTTTAGAATTATTGTCCTCAGGTCTAAATCTGAGTTCTTCTGCCACCTTGTGGTTCCTTCGTGCCAACAGAGGTCTACATATTCAGTGTGTCATTTTCTCTCCTGCTCCCCAGAGTCGTGTGGTCGGTTCTCTCAGGGAGCGTTAGGCCCAGACACTCAGCGTGTGGTGGGTTCTCTCAGAGAGCGTAAAGCCCAGACGCTCAACGTGTGGTCGGTTCTCTCACAGAGCGTAAAGCCCAGACGCTCAGCGTGTGGTCGGTTCTCTCAGGGAGCGTTAGGCCCAGACACTCAGCGTGTGGTCGGTTCTCTCACAGAGAGCGTAAAGCCCAGACGCTCAGCGTGTGGTGGGTTCTCTCAGGGAGCGTAAAGCCCAGACGCTCAGCGTGTGGTGGGTTCTCTCACAGAGCGTAAAGCCCAGACGCTCAGCGTGTGGTGGGTTCTCTCACAGAGCGTAAAGCCCAGACGCTCAGCGTGTGGTGGGTTCTCTCAGGGAGCGTTAGGCCCAGACGCTCAGCGTGGGGTGGGTTCTCTCACAGAGAGCGTAAAGCCCAGACGCTCAGCTTGTGGTGGGTTCTCTCAGGGAGCGTTAGGCCCAGACGCTCAGCGTGGGGTGGGTTCTCTCACAGAGCGTAAAGCCCAGACGCTCAGCGTGGGGTGGGTTCTCTCACAGAGCGTAAAGCCCAGACCCTCAGCGTGTGGTGGGTTCTCTCACAGAGCGTAAAGCCCAGACCCTCAGCGTGTGGTGGGTTCTCTCACAGAGCGTAAAGCCCAGACGCTCAGCGTGTGGTGGGTTCTCTCACAGAGCGTAAAGCCCAGACGCTCAGCGTGTGGTCGGTTCTCTCACAGAGCGTAAAGCCCAGACGCTCAGCGTGTGGTGGGTTCTCTCAGGGAGCGTAAAGCCCAGACGCTCAGCGTGTGGTGGGTTCTCTCAGGGAGCGTAAAGCCCAGACGCTCAGCGTGTGGTGGGTTCTCTCACAGAGCGTAAAGCCCAGACGCTCAGCGTGTGGTGGGTTCTCTCACAGAGCGTAAAGCCCAGACGCTCAGCGTGTGGTGGGTTCTCTCACAGAGCGTAAAGCCCAGACGCTCAGCGTGGGGTGGGTTCTCTCACAGAGAGCGTAAAGCCCAGACTTCATGCCTGAGTGTCCAAGTTGCTCCTTTACACCTGACAGGGGGGAGTTTCCCTGGTTGGACGTAGCGCGTGGAAGGAACACGTTATTCCAACCAGTTCCTTTCCCCTCCATCAGGCGCCCCGGCTGGCCAGGGGGAGGCAGTTTAGTGACCAGGATTACTGCATGTTTTTTGTGAGGGTACCTACCCTAGGGGACACGGGGAGAACATGTGAGGGTACCTACCCTAGGGGACACGGGGAGAACATGTGAGGGTACCTACCCTAGGGGACACGGGGAGAACATGCAAACTCCACACAGAAAGGCCCTTTCGCCAACCCCGCCAACCCCACCGGTATGGGCACTGATGACGCGGAGGAGGAAACACGCCGCCAGCACCCACAGCGTCCCCAGCGGGAATCGAACCCAGGACCTTCTAGCTGTGAGGCGACAGCACTACCAACTGTGCCACCGTGCCACTCTATAACTCTATGGCTTGGTAATGATTGATTGGCTCCTATCATAGGAAGTAACCCCTCCAGCTGTTCTTCAGCCCGCGGACCCCCCATTTGAAGAGATATGCCAGGGACCCCCACAGTGTTGTTTTCGTCGACTAAAACTAAGACGAAAAATGTTCGACTTTTTCACTGACTAAAACTAAATAAAAACGAATCTGTGATGACTAAAATTAAGACTAAATATACTGACAATTTCAACAAATAAAAACTAGACTAAAATGTTAGGAAGGGACTATAGTGGACAAGAGATCCAGTATTATGCTGGGTTGCATGCTGAAAATAGCAGATATACAATTTTTTATAGACTTTGTATAGATTGTATATCTGCTATTTTCAGCATGCAACCAAAGTGTAAAATATGTCATTACAACGACATCAAGGCCTGTCAAAACACATTGTAGTCGACTAAATCAACTGTAGATTTTGTCGACTAAAATCGTATGACATTTAGTCGACTAAAACTAGACTAAACACTAGAACATTCCAGGTGACTAAAATGTGACTAAAACTAAGTGAAAACTATTCAAGAGACAACGACTAAAACTAAAATAGAAATTTGCTGCCAAAAACATCACTGATGCCAGGGGACCCCCGTGACCTTTGAACTCTGACCTCATGGTACTGGTTCAGGATGTGGTGCATCTCCGCCACTTCCTCACTGGAGATGGTCTTCACCAGGAGGGTGTGGTCACATGACGTCAGCAGGTCCCCCCGCTCTCTCATTGGTGCACTGCGGGTCAGAGACACCTGTAGTCCAGAGAGGGAGGGAGGGGCGACACATAGACAATTCTCATTGGAGGACGCACGGACGCGGCTTCCATAGAAGCTGCTTCTATAGCCAGTCAGAGCACTGCAGCGCGGTTTGAGGAGGCGGAGTTTAGCTCATTCGACACGAGCAGACCGCACGCAGCGAGATCCAATTCAATTATTTACCTTTTAAATAAGGGCTGTATAATGTAATATGAATGATTAAAATCAGACCAGTGTGTGTCCAGTGGAAACCTCGTATGAATCTGATCTCAGGTCAGAATGGGTTAAATAAGGGCTGTATAATGTAATATGAATGATTAATTAGGCAAGAACAGCATATTTATGGAAATAAATACAAGTTTATATGAGCAACAAGTTGTGGAAGCGGTGACAACTGGTTGTGTTCCGTCTCTTGCGACACAGTTCTCTCCCAGTGGACTGGAACAGTAGCCCCCCCCCCTGGTTCTCCCCGGAGCTAAGCGCGATGTGCTGGATATTTATACATTTTTATTTATTTCCATAAATACGGTATATATGCTCTTGCCAAAACAACATTAACATTACATACACATCATGCTGTTATTTAACCCATTCTGACCTGAGATCAGATTCTAAAAAAATGTCTGTTTGAAAATGACAGTTTTCTGAAAAAGCTATGTTTCTATGTCAGTCGTTCTTCGATAATAAAAAAAAATAGCAGATCTACAAGCTCGTAGCACGCCACGCGCTATGAGCTTGTAGATCTGCTATTTTTCAATAGCTAAAGCATAACATAATGCAAAAGGGGTTCCCGCCCCAAAATGGGTGAAAACATATTTTGTTTAATTCGATCTCGGTGGTTTCAGCTGCGCTCGGAGGGTCTCAGCGGAGTGGAGCAGAGGCAGTTTCCCCCCCCAGATGAGCACATGACCCGGGGTAGACGAGTGCGTGCGTGCGTGCGTGCGTGCGTGCGTGCGTGCGTGCGTGCGTGCGTGCTCTAAATAAACTTAATGTTCTCAAAGCACATGCAGACAACCGACCACCGGCCACCTGGCACATGCAAATTATTATACAAAGATATGCAAATTCAGAGAGGCACACACACATACACACACACGCACACGCACACGCACACACACACACACGCACACACAGAGAGAGACTCTTGAGAGTGTGTAAAACACGAGGCTCACCCACGTTAAGATCACGAGGATGAATTCTCATCATGTTGACAAAAAACATCACACCTTCTTTATAAAGAACGGAAAGTTCCGTTCGGCTTTGAAGATTATATATGAATTTGAATTTGCATCATTCTCAGATCTCAATCAGTATAGGCCTGTATACAGTATATGATTTCAAACAAATAAATACCAAATAATTCAAATAAATGAATTAACCCATTTTGGGGCGGGAACCTCTTTTGGTGTTAGCATTACGTTATGCATTAGCTATTGAAAAATAGCAGATCTACAAGCTCATAGCGCGCCACAGCTTGTATAGGTCTGCTAGATAGGCGTTCATACCTGGTAATCCTGGTCCTCAATTCCAAATCGCTCCCTCAGGTTTCTGAAGACCTGTGGACAGTACTCCTTGAACTTGAACTGTCCTGGCAGGTTCTCCCTGAGTGGAGAATTGATGCATTCACGCTGTTATACATTCACTGAAAATATGAAGAATACGATGAATACGTGCATGACGCGTCCGCCTGGGTGACAGCAGACTGCTGGGCGAGTGCTGGCGCTTTGGCATGGGGGGGTGGTCAGATCTTGATTTTCGGGCCTGTTGACTGTTGAGAACTCTTTTTGCTGGCTGCCGGGCGCGGCTGCATTAATAACTTTGGGGCCCGTCTAGAGTTTAAATGGTAGTTTACTGTACCTCTTAGGGGTGCAACGATACATTGTTGACGATACGATACATGGACCTGGTTCATTATGGCCATCCGATACGATATGATTCAATGATTTGAAATCGATACAGTAACTATTATTATTTTAAACTACGTAATTAAACCCCTCTTTTTCTTTTTTCTTCTTAAAATGGCTAAATACCATGCACATAAATTACAGTATTTGTAACAATCGATTATTTCCATTGCAAAACGATACGATACATAATATAGTCAATGTTGCTGTTTTAATTTCGATATACTTCGACTTCGAATTAAAATCGTTTATTTCGTTGCAGTTACTACATCGTTATACACCCCTGGTAATACTGTATAATATACCAGAGAGTCTTATACATTCCTGTACTATAATACTGTATAGTATTGTATATATGTTTAGTAAGGTTTGGGACAAAACCAATGCCACTACAGACGGGACGGTGCCTCGGGGCCTGGCCCTGGTATACAGTATCACAGTAGAGGACTCGCAAACATACCAGAGAGTCTTATACATTCCTGCATGGATTAAAGGATTTGGCTGAAATCCACTGTACTGTGGACTGCTGTACATTGTGACAGTATTCTACCAACTCACACTGTACTCTCTCTGTACCTCAGTGACGTCACTGTACATTGTGACAGTACTCTACCAACACACACTGTACTCTCTCTGTACCTCAGTGACGTCACTGTACATTGTGACAGTACTCTACCAACACATACTGTACTCTCTCTGTACCTCAGTGACGTCACTGTACATTGTGACAGTACTCTACCAACACACACTGTACTCTCTCTGTACCTCAGTGACGTCACTGTACATTGTGACAGTACTCTACCAACACACACTGTTCTCTCTCTGTACCTCAGTGACGTCACTGTACATTGTGACAGTACTCTACCAACACACACTGTACTCTCTCTGTACCTCAGTGACGTCACTGTACATTGTGACAGTACTCTACCAACACACACTGTACTCTCTCTGTACCTCAGTGACGTCACTGTACATTGTGACAGTACTCTACCAACACACACTGTACTCTCTCTGTACCTCAGTGACGTCACTGTACATTGTGACAGTACTCTACCAACACATACTGTACTCTCTCTGTACCTCAGTGACGTCACTGTACATTGTGACAGTACTCTACCAACACACACTGTACTCTCTCTGTACCTCAGTGACGTCACTGTACATTGTGACAGTACTCTACCAACACACACTGTTCTCTCTCTGTACCTCAGTGACGTCACTGTACATTGTGACAGTACTCTACCAACACACACTGTTCTCTCTCTGTACCTCAGTGACGTCACTGTACATTGTGACAGTACTCTACCAACACACACTGTACTCTCTCTGTACCTCAGTGACGTCACTGTACATTGTGACAGTACTCTACCAACACACACTGTACTCTCTCTGTACCTCAGTGACGTCACTGTACATTGTGACAGTACTCTACCAACACACACTGTACTCTCTCTGTACCTCAGTGACGTCACTGTACATTGTGACAGTACTCTACCAACACATACTGTACTCTCTCTGTACCTCAGTGACGTCACTGTACATTGTGACAGTACTCTACCAACACACACTGTTCTCTCTCTGTACCTCAGTGACGTCACTGTACATTGTGACAGTACTCTACCAACACACACTGTACTCTCTCTGTACCTCAGTGACGTCACTGTACATTGTGACAGTATTCTACCAACACACACTGTACTCTCTCTGTACCTCAGTGATGTCACTGTACATTGTGACAGTATTCTACCAACACACACTGTACTCTCTCTGTACCTCAGTGACGTCACTGTACATTGTGACAGTACTCTACCAACACATACTGTACTCTCTCTGTACCTCAGTGATGTCACTGTACATTGTGACAGTACTCTACCAACACACACTGTTCTCTCTCTGTACCTCAGTGACGTCACTGTACATTGTGACAGTATTCTACCAACACACACTGTACTCTCTCTGTACCTCAGTGACGTCACTGTACATTGTGACAGTACTCTACCAACACACTGTACTCTCTCTGTACCTCAGTGATGTCACTGTACATTGTGGCAGTACTCTACCAACACATACTGTACTCTCTCTGTACCTCAGTGACGTCACTGTACATTGTGACAGTATTCTACCAACACACACTGTACTCTCTCTGTACCTCAGTGACGTCACTGTACATTGTGACAGTATTCTACCAACACACACTGTACTCTCTCTGTACCTCAGTGACGTCACTGTACATTGTGACAGTATTCTACCAACACACACTGTACTCTCTCTGTACCTCAGTGACGTCACTGTACATTGTGACAGTATTCTACCAACACACACTGTACTCTCTCTGTACCTCAGTGACGTCACTGTACATTGTGACAGTACTCTACCAACACACACTGTACTCTCTCTGTACCTCAGTGACGTCACTGTACATTGTGACAGTACTCTACCAACACACACTGTACTCTCTCTGTACCTCAGTGACGTCACTGTACATTGTGACAGTATTCTACCAACACACTGTACTCTCTCTGTACCTCAGTGACGTCACTGTACATTGTGACAGTACTCTACCAACACACACTGTACTCTCTCTGTACCTCAGTGACGTCACTGTACATTGTGACAGTATTCTACCAACACACACTGTACTCTCTCTGTACCTCAGTGACGTCACTGTACATTGTGACAGTACTCTACCAACACACACTGTACTCTCTCTGTACCTCAGTGACGTCACTGTACATTGTGACAGTACTCTACCAACACACACTGTACTCTCTCTGTACCTCACTGTACATTGTGACAGTATTCTACCAACACACACTGTACTCTCTCTGTACCTCAGTGACGTCACTGTACATTGTGACAGTACTCTACCAACACACACTGTACTCTCTCTGTACCTCAGTGACGTCACTGTACATTGTGACAGTACTCTACCAACACACACTGTACTCTCTCTGTACCTCAGTGACGTCACTGTACATTGTGACAGTACTCTACCAACACATACTGTACTCTCTCTGTACCTCAGTGACGTCACTGTACATTGTGACAGTACTCTACCAACACATACTGTACTCTCTCTGTACCTCAGTGACGTCACTGTACATTGTGACAGTATTCTACCAACACACACTGTACTCTCTCTGTACCTCAGTGACGTCACTGTACATTGTGACAGTACTCTACCAACACACACTGTACTCTCTCTGTACCTCAGTGACGTCACTGTACATTGTGACAGTACTCTACCAACACACACTGTACTCTCTCTGTACCTCAGTGATGTCACTGTACATTGTGACAGTACTCTACCAACACACACTGTACTCTCTCTGTACCTCAGTGATGTCACTGTACATTGTGACAGTACTCTACCAACACATACTGTACTCTCTCTGTACCTCAGTGACGTCACTGTACATTGTGACAGTATTCTACCAACACACACTGTACTCTCTCTGTACCTCAGTGACGTCACTGTACATTGTGACAGTATTCTACCAACACACACTGTACTCTCTCTGTACCTCACTGTACATTGTGACAGTATTCTACCAACACATACTGTACTCTCTCTGTACCTCAGTGACGTCACTGTACATTGTGACAGTTGTAACTGGTTGTAACTGGTTGTAATGATAGCTAAGGGCTCTGAGCTAACCTGACTGATCACGGTGCTCATAACAACAGCCCCCACCTCCCTTTTTTTTATATTTTTTTTATCCCATGATTTTGTAACCCATGTTTCACCCCTGTGTCAATCATCTAATGTGATCCTGGGCTCTACACACCCTCCACCAACCTAATCCCCATATATGGGGGACAAGGGGAGAGCAACGGACTTAAACTCATGCTTCCTTCATGCCTGAGTGTCCAAGTTGCTCCTTTACACCTGACAGGGGGGAGTTTCCCTGGTTGGACGTAGCGCGTGGAAGGAACACGTTATTCCAACCAGTTCCTTTCCCCTCCATCAGCCCCCACCTCCCTGAATAAACCGGAAAGGAAACATGTATCGTAGAGTCAGAGTGGACGGGTGGCGTTCCTTAGGTGTGCTAATGCTGCCCCCTAGTGGAAGTAATAAAGATAAAGAAGTATGGGAGACAATGTGACCAACAGTGTTTGAATCAGATTACTTGTTGAACAGGTGGTGTAATGTAATCAGATTACTTGTTGAACAGGTGGTGTAATGTAATCAGATTACTTGTTGAACAGGTGGTGTCATGTAATCAGATTACTTGTTGAACAGGTGGTGTCATGTAATCAGATTACTAGTAGAACAGGTGGTGTAATGTAATCAGATTACTTGTTGAACAGGTGGTGGCTGACTTTGATCTTGCTGTTGGCTTTGAAGTCGTCTGGAAGCAACATGACGGGCACAGGCAGCTGGCTGAGGTCGTTTATCTGAGAGGCAACGCACACGCATGCACACAAACACGCACACACATGCACGCACACGCAGATTGGGAGTGAGTCTGTGGTTCTGACTGCAATGGGGAAGTTAATTCCATAGTTTAGATTGGGAGTGAGTCTGCAGTTCTTACTGTAATGGGAAATTCATTCCATAGTTTGGATTGGGAGTGAGTCTGCAGTTCTGACTGCAATGGGAAGTTCATTCCATAGTTTAGATTGGGAGTGAGTCTGTAGTTCTGACTGCAATGGGAAGTTCATTCCATAGTTTAGATTGGGAGTGAGTCGGTAGTTCTGACTGTAATGGGAAGTTCATTCCATAGTTTAGATTAGGAGTGAGTCTGCAGTTCTGACTGCAATGGGAAATTCATTCCATAGTTTAGATTGGGAGTGAGTCTGTAGTTCTGACTGTATTGGGAAGTTCATTCCTTAGTTTAGATTGGAGTGAGGCTGCAGTTCTGTAATTGTAATTCCATAGTTTTGGAGCCAGAAGGGAGAAGAGTTTGGGGTGTGTGGAGCGTTGTTGTCCCGGCATTTTTACTGAAGGTACTTCCAGCTTCCCTGCGTTGGCTGATCTGAGTGCGCGGGAGGGTTTGTAGGGTTCAATCATACTTGTGAGATATGGCGGCGTGACAGACAGACAGACAGACAGACAGACAGACAGACAGACAGACAGACAGACAGACAGACAGACAGACAGACAGACACCTACGGAATGGTTGACGCCCCACATGAGCACGCTGGTCACCGGGTCACCGGCCCTGTGGAACACCTTGACCTTCTGCTGAACGAAGTGCTTCTTCTTCATGGTCTTCCTCTTGGGTGTCAGGTGGGCGGGGCTTACACCACGCTGGGCGGGGCTTACACCACGGTGGGCGGGGCTAACACCACGCTGGGCGGGGCTAACACCACGGTGGGCGTGGCTAACACCACGGTGGGCGGAGCCACTGGCAGAAGAAGCCATCATCACTACCGGTTTGACTGACCTGATTCTTTCTGAATGAAAGAAAGAAAGAAAGAAATTAAAATCAGTGGTAAATAGTTCTGTAGGCCAAATGGTTTTCAACCTTTTTCATATCAAGGTCCATTATTTATTCAGCATTTGATCCACAACACTTTTTTGTCACCGCTAAACCCCTCATCCCTAAACTTCTTTGCCTTTTTTTTACTATTTTGAAAAACATTTTTGAATAGTTCAAATCAGTGTTGTTTTTGGCAGCAAATTTCTATTTTAGTTTTAGTCATAGTCTTTTGAATAGTTTTTTAGTCGACTAAATCTACAGTTGATTTAGTCGACTAAAATGTATTTTGGTGGGCATTGATGCCGTCGTAATGACTGTTTTTACACTTGCTGAAAATAGCCGATCTACAAGATCTGCGACGCGTTGTGAGCTTGTAGATCAGCTATTTTCAGCATGCAACCACATGTAAAATGACTTATACTGGATCTCTTGTCCACTAGTCCCTTCCTAACATTTTAGTCTAGTTTTTATTTGTTGACGAAATTGTCAGTATATTTAGTCTTAGTTTTAGTCATCATAGATTCGTTTTTATTTAGTTTTAGTCAGTGAAAAAAGGTAGTCGATGAACATTTTACGTCTTAGTTTTAGTCGACGAAAACAACACTGGTTCAAATGTAGATTGGCTAGTTGAACTGTTCAAAGATATTATTTTAGGGATGAGGGGTTTAGCGCTGACGAAAATGGAGCCCTTATACCCAAAACTTAGTGAGAGTATTTTGATGTCATAGGATAAGATTTTGTCCAGAATTCCATGCTCTATTTAATGTGGTACCATTAGGAGAGATAACAGGCAAACGTTGATCAAAATAACAATTATTTAAATAACATAAAATAACAATTGTGTCGACTTCTTGTAAATTAAGTAATGCAGATGTTTAACAATTATTTAACTCTTGAGAGTGTAAAATGAAACCAAATGAACCCTTACGGGTCGAAAGAAATAACTCCAGGAATAACAAATAAATACAAAAACAAATGCGTAATAAGTAGTGAAACTATAGTGAAAATAACAGATCTACAACCTAAAATCACTGAAGTATACGAAGTAGTAAATACAACATATGTATCTGTTATTTCTGATGTAATTTGCAGTGCTGGAAAAAGTAGATCTACAGATATTGATTTTATTATTATAATAAATATAATAACACATGTTAAAACAAAAAAGTATTTTGTTTAAAGGTTAGGCCTAACACTGCAATGATTACTGCACAATATAGAGCTATTTAACACTGTTACTGAACACACTCTATAGCAATGATTACTGTCACAATATAGAGCTATTTAACACTGTTACTGAACACACTATATAGCAATGATTATACTGTCACAATATAGAGATATTTAACACTGTTACTGAACACACACTATATAGCAATGATTACTGTCACAATATAGAGCTATTTAAGTCACTGTTACTGAACACACACTCTATAGCAATGATTACTGTCACAATATAGAGCTATTTAACACTGTTACTGAACACACACTCTATAGCAATGATTACTGTCACAATATAGAGCTATTTAATGATGCTAGTGTGTTGTTTAGCATCAGTCCTGTGGTGAGGTGGTAGTGTGTTGTTTAGCATCAGGACCATTGTTGAGTAACACTCATAAATGGAGCATGGATCTTCTACAAGACACCTCAGACCTCAGACAACTACATCTCCCAGAGTGCATCAGCTGCAAGATGGTGCTCATTTGGCTGATTGAACACCTGTTAATTAAAGGCTGGTGGTGGTGACGCTCACACAACTAACAAACAATCAAGCTGAAGGTCTACCCGCAAGAGCTCTACCCCCAAAGACGCCAATGGTCGGTTATATGTTCTACTTATTCTACTGTTTTATTATATACTTCTACTTTATGCTTACTGCTTAATGTGGTTAAAAATCTGGCCTTATAATGGGCTAATGTCTGTAATGTCAGTATAGCCTCAATTTGTTTGTTGAGTTTGCATTTATATTTATGTCGTAGAGAAGAGGACCTACCTGTACCTGTTGCATGCGTCCTGGTGGTGAGGCTGTGATGTGTTGTTGTTTAACATCAGTCCTGTGGTGAGGTGGTAGTGTGTTGTTTAGCCTCGAACAAAGCACAAGAGTTCAAACAGCCTCTCTCTCTCTCTCTCTCTCTCTCTCTCTCTCTCTCTCTCTCTCTCTCTCTCTCTCTCTCTCTCTCTCTCTCTCTCTCTCTCTCTTATCCTTTCTTTTCTGTTTTTCTTCGTAATCCTTTAGGCTAAACTAATCTTTCACTAATTGGTTATAGTGGTATGGCCTGTGTGGGTCTCTCTCTCTCTCTCTCTCTCTCTCTCTCTCTCTCTCTCTCTCTCTCTCTCTCTCTCATGTTTGTAGCCCTAGGCTTTAAGGCTCACTAGGTCGTCATGGCAACATGCAAATTTGAGCGCCACATCGCCATTTATATTTGTATGTTGAATTCAACATGAAGGACCCCAATGGAAACAAGACATATAGTGCTTTCTTGGGTTATTAATCCTCTCAGCAGACCTTGTATTGAACTGTTATAAAGTATTCAATCAATCAACGTGAAAATACTTTGATCTGAGAGTGTGCACGTGAAAATACTTTGAACTGAGAGAGTGCACGAGAAAACACTTTGAACTGAGAACGTGCACGTTTTTGAGTGTTTGCCAGCCACTCTACCGCTGAGACACCGCCGCCCCTATACGAACATGTCTGTAGATGGCGTACCCTAGCCTCGCCTATAGCGGGTACGATTATAATCATAGATGGCTGATGGCGTACCCTAGCCTAGCCTATAGCGGGTACGATTATAATCGTAGATGGCTGATGGCGTACCCTAGCCTATAGCGGGTACGATTATAATCGTAGATGGCTGATGGCGTACCCTATAGCCTCCCCTATAGGGGGGGTACGAGTATAATCGTAGATGGCTGATGGCGTACCCTAGCCTAGCCTATAGGGGGTGTTAAAGACATTTTTCGGTGAGCACTTATAACACAGTTAAAGACAGAGACAGACACAATTCAGATTTTCAGAGTATTGGAATAGAATCTATACGAATACGGAGACAGTAGTGAAGCGTTACAATGGAACACCGTACTGACTCAACACATCTCAGTCAGACTTCAGCTTAAATACATTTACTACCCCCCCCTCAGGGAATAGGTGGGTCCTAACACATGCCAATGAGAAGACCCCTCCAGACCACACAAGTCACAGGTTAAATGTCAGTGAGGACAGAAAACAGCTTCTCATGGTTGATGTCCTTAAATGTACAACTTAGGTATTCCACATTTCCTTGACAGGGGTACGATTATAATCGTAGATGGCTGATGCCGTACCCTATAGCCTAGCGGCCTATAGGGGGTACAATTATAATCGTAGATGGCTGATGCCGTACCCTATAGCCTAGCGGCCTATAGGGGGTACGATTATAATCGTAGATGGCTGATGCCGTACCCTATAGCCTAGCGGCCTATAGGGGGTACGATTATAATCGTAGATGGCTGATGGCGTACCCTATACCCTAGCCTATAGGGGGTACGATTATAATCGTAGATGGCTGATGGCGTACCCTATAGCCTCGCCTATAGGGGGTACGATTATAATCGTAGATGGCTGATGCCGTACCCTAGCCTAGCCTATAGAGCGTCGCAGTCCCTCCCCCTTTCAGAACAACGAGTGGCCCAGGAAATAAATCCCAATGCATTTTTCCCATAGGCTTTTCTTAAAGTATTTATTTAAAGATGGTTATGCCGCGGACAAAGCCAACTCGGATCGTGACAAATCATGACAATGAACACAATGTTTTGATCCGATCAAATAATAATCAAAGAAGAAAAACAAAACAAATAGTGTTGTCTCCTGCCTTTATTTTCTTCTTTCTAATGATTTGATCGGCCCCAACATATTGTGTTCATTGTCGAGTCTGCACGCGCGAGGTCGAGGTCCCCTGAAAAAGTATTTTCAGGGCAAGACCCCATTTGAAAAGGACCCCCAGTTTGACATGCAGAGGCTACTGACCCCCATTTAATGCCATTTATATCTAGTACCCCCCACAAATTATTGGACATTCTTCCAGGGGCCACAAGGGGGCGCTCCGCGGGCCACAGATGGCCCGCGGGCCGCTAATTGGGGAAACCTGATCTATATGTTTCATTTAGAGAATGGTCTGGGTTCCAGGCTACCATCTATATGATGTTTCATTTAGAGAATGGTCTGGGTTCCAGGCTACCATCTATATGATGTTTCATTTAGAGAATGGTCTGGGTTCCAGGCTACCATCTATATGATGTTTCATTTAGAGAATGGTCTGGGTTCCAGGCTACCATCTATATGTTTCATTTAGAGAATGGTCTGGGTTCCAGGCTACCATCTATATGTTTCATTTAGAGAATGGTCTGGGTTCCAGGCTACCATTTCTATGTTTCATTTAGAGAATGGTCTGGGTTCCAGGCTACCATCTATATGATGTTTCATTTAGAGAATGGTCTGGCTGTCAGGCTACCATCTGTATGATGTTTCATTTAGAGAATGGTCTGGGTTCCAGGCTACCATCTATATGATGTTTCATTTAGAGAATGGTCTGGGTTCCAGGCTACCATCTATATGATGTTTCATTTAGAGAATGGTCTGGGTTCCAGGCTACCATCTATATGATGTTTCATTTAGAGAATGGTCTGGGTTCCAGGCTACCATCTATATGATGTTTCATTTAGAGAATGGTCTGGGTTCCAGGCTACCATCTATATGTTTCATTTAGAGAATGGTCTGGGTTCCAGGCTACCATCTATATCTTTCATTTAGAGAATGGTCTGGGTTCCAGGCTACCATCTCTATGTTTCATTTAGAGAATGGTCTGGGTTCCAGGCTACCATCTATATGATGTTTCATTTAGAGAATGGTCTGGCTGTCAGGCTACCATCTGTATGATGTTTCATTTAGAGAATGGTCTGGGTTCCAGGCTACCATCTATATGATGTTTCATTTAGAGAATGGTCTGGCTGCCAGGCTACCATCTATATGTTTCATTTAGAGAATGGTCTGGGTTCCAGGCTACCATCTCTATTTTTCATTTAGAGAATGGTCTTGGTTCCAGGCTACCATCTCTATTTTTCATTTAGAGAATGGTCTGGGTTCCAGGCTACCATCTATATGATGTTTCATTTAGAGAATGGTCTGGGTTCCAGGCTACCATCCATATGATGTTTCATTTAGAGAATGGTCTGGGTTCCAGGCTACCATCTATATGTTTCATTTAGAGAATGGTCTGGGTTCCAGGCTACCATCTATATGTTTCATTTAGAGAATGGTCTGGGTTCCAGGCTACCATCTATATGTTTCATTTAGAGAATGGTCTGGGTTCCAGGCTACCATCTATATGATGTTTCATTTAGAGAATGGTCTGGCTGTCAGGCTACCATCTGTATGATGTTTCATTTAGAGAATGGTCTGGGTTCCAGGCTACCATCTATATGATGTTTCATTTAGAGAATGGTCTGGCTGCCAGGCTACCATCTATATGTTTCATTTAGAGAATGGTCTGGGTTCCAGGCTACCATCTCTATTTTTTATTTAGAGAATGGTCTGGGTTCCAGGCTACCATCTATATGTTTCATTTAGAGAATGGTCTGGGTTCCAGGCTACCATCTATATGTTTTATTTAGAGAATGGTCTGGGTTCCAGGCTACCATCTCTATTTTTCATTTAGAGAATGGTCTGGGTTCCAGGCTACCATCTCTATTTTTCATTTAGAGAATGGTCTGGGTTCCAGGCTACCATCTATATGATGTTACATTTAGAGAATGGCCTGGGTTCCAGGCTACCATCTATATGATGTTTCATTTAGAGAATGGTCTGGGTTCCAGGCTACCATCTATATGATGTTTCATTTAGAGAATGGTCTGGGTTCCAGGCTACCATCTATATCTTTCATTTAGAGAATGGTCTGGGTTCCAGGCTACCATCTCTATGTTTCATTTAGAGAATGGTCTGGGTTCCAGGCTACCATCTATATGATGTTTCATTTAGAGAATGGTCTGCCTGTCAGGCTACCATCTGTATGATGTTTCATTTAGAGAATGGTCTGGGTTCCAGGCTACCATCTATATGATGTTTCATTTAGAGAATGGTCTGGCTGCCAGGCTACCATCTATATGTTTCATTTAGAGAATGGTCTGGGTTCCAGGCTACCATCTCTATTTCTCATTTAGAGAATGGTCTGGGTTCCAGGCTACCATCTCTATTTTTCATTTAGAGAATGGTCTGGGTTCCAGGCTACCATCTATATGATGTTTCATTTAGAGAATGGTCTGGGTTCCAGGCTACCATCTATATGTTTCATTTAGAGAATGGTCTGGGTTCCAGGCTACCATCTATATGTTTCATTTAGAGAATGGTCTGGGTTCCAGGCTACCATCTATATGTTTCATTTAGAGAATGGTCTGGGTTCCAGGCTACCATCTATATGATGTTTCATTTAGAGAATGGTCTGGCTGTCAGGCTACCATCTGTATGATGTTTCATTTAGAGAATGGTCTGGGTTCCAGGCTACCATCTATATGATGTTTCATTTAGAGAATGGTCTGGCTGCCAGGCTACCATTTCATTTAGAGAATGGTCTGGGTTCCAGGCTACCATCTCTATTTTTTATTTAGAGAATGGTCTGTGTTCCAGGCTACCATCTATATGTTTCATTTAGAGAATGGTCTGGGTTCCAGGCTACCATCTATATGTTTTATTTAGAGAATGGTCTGGGTTCCAGGCTACCATCTCTATTTTTCATTTAGAGAATGGTCTGGGTTCCAGGCTACCATCTCTATTTTTCATTTAGAGAATGGTCTGGGTTCCAGGCTACCATCTATATGATGTTACATTTAGAGAATGGCCTGGGTTCCAGGCTACCATCTATATGATGTTTCATTTAGAGAATGGTCTGGGTTCCAGGCTACCATCTATATGATGTTTCATTTAGAGAATGGTCTGGGTTCCAGGCTACCATCTATATGATGTTTCATTTAGAGAATGGTCTGGGTTCCAGGCTACCATCTATATGTTTCATTTAGAGAATGGTCTGGGTTCCAGGCTACCATCTATATGTTTCATTTAGAGAATGGTCTGGGTTCCAGGCTACCATCTATATGATGTTTCATTTAGAGAATGGTCTGGGTTCCAGGCTACCATCTATATGATGTTTCATTTAGAGAATGGTCTGGCTGCCAGGCTACCATCTATATGTTTCATTTAGAGAATGGTCTGGTGTTGTTTTTGGCAGCAAATTTCTATTTTAGTTTTAGTCATAGTCTCCTGAATAGTTTTCACTTAGTCTTAGTCACATTTTAGTCACCTGGAATGTATTAGTGTTAGTCTGGTTTTAGTCGACTAAATGTCATAAGATTTTAGTCGACTAAATCTACAGGTGATTTAGTCGACTAAAATGTATTTTGGTGGGCCTTGATGCCGTCGTAATGACTGTTTTTACACTTGCTGAAAATAGCTGATCTACAAGCCCACAACGCGTCGCGCTGCGACGCCTTGTGGGCTTGTAGATCAGCTATTTTCAGCATGCAACCAAGTGTAAAATGACTTATACTGGATCTCTTGTCCACTAGTCCCTTCCTACCAGTTTAGTCTAGTTTTTATTTGTTGACGAAATTGTCAGTATATTTAGTCTTAGTTTTAGTCACCATAGCATAGTTTTAATTTAGTTTCCATTTAGTTTTCTTCAGTGGAAAAAGGTAGTCGACGAAAACAACACTGCTGCCAGGCTACCATCTATATGTTTCATGTAGTTATATAAGGAGTATATGACGAGGAGTATGATAAGTAGGGGAGGTGCAACGTTGTGTAATATTTTATTTGAACTATGACCCGTTTCTCATCTCTTAGTAGTCCACCCATCACACAGAAATATATGACCAACAATGAATGAGAAATGTGGAACGCCCTACCTACAGTCATCAAGACATGCAAACCCCTTGACTCCTTCAAAACCGCCCTCAAAGGGCACCTATACGGACGGCTGCAATTTCGAAACTGGCCCTCGGTAAAATCTCAATCCCCCCCCACCCCTTTTCCCCCTCAATGTTTTTTTTACCTTTTTACCTCCTTTATGATGAATTCCTGTTCTGTTCTTTGACTATATAGAAGTGTCTATTTGTACGTCTCTAAATGTTTTTAGTGTCGTCCACTCACAGTTAACAATCTTTGTATTGAGTTGTTCTTGAAATGTACTGTAATTCTTCAAACTGTTAAGGACTTTAGCTTTTTTGTATCATAAAATTATCTTGCTGCAGGAGGTCGGCAAGAGTAAGTTTTTAAAATATTTAGCAAATTTGAAACTAATGACTGATTTGGACCTGTAAATTATAAAACTAAGGCACTGGTTTGGTACTCCTGGTTTACCAGAACGGGGTTCAACTCCCTGCGGTGCTCTGCTCAATTTGTTGTATTTACATGGTTCATTTTCTGCTCATTGTTTCCTTTTCATAGATGATAACCACCAGGCTCTTTACTGTGTTTGTACTCCCTACAGTTGGGTTAAAAGTCTACTTAGAAATTACAACTTACACCTAGCAACCCCCTTCTAGCCTACTTAGGTTCATCTTACGGTGGACATGTTTGCCTGAAAAGGAATATTTGAAATGTTTCATAGTTTTAGAAATATAGTGCTTTCAAATTTACAATGGGGCTCAATGGCAGACATTGGTGCGTCAAAAATCACTTTCACCTAGAAACTCCATTCACACTTTTTTATTATTCAGCTTACTGTGGAGACACATGCTGGAACTTTTTACTTTGAAATGTTTTATAGTTTCTGAGTTATTTAACTTAAACGCCCAATGCATTCTCTATGGCAATAGCACAAACTTTGGCATGCTACTAGTCCTACATACAAAATTATGAAAAACGAGGATATATTTTTTTCTCCAAAAATTCAAAAAACGATGGGCTATAACCCATCGTTTTTTTAATTTTTTTCAAATCCTCAAAAATGATGAAAAACGGCGTGCTATAGTATGCCGTACAATATGGGCTATAGCCCATGGTCCAAAATGATGAAAAAGGATAAAAAAATAATCAAAAATTCAAAGAACATGGGCTATAACCCATCGTGTTTTTCATTTTTTCATTTTTTTCAACTCCTCAAAAATGATGAAAAACAGCGCGCTATAGTATGCCTTACGGTAGGGGCTATAGCCCAAGTTAAAAAATTATGAAAAACGAGGTTAAGAAAAAAAATCAAAAATTCAAAAAACGATGGGCTATAACCCATGTTTTTTTTTTTTTTTTTTATCCTCAAAAATGATGAAAAACGGCGTGCAATAGTATGCCTTACGGTAGGGGCTATAGCCCATGTTCAAAAATGATGAAAAATGAGGTAAAAAAAATAATCAAAAATTCAAAAAACGATGGGCTATAACCCATGTTTTTTGAATTTTAGATTTTTTTTCAAATCCTCAAAAAATATGAAAAACGGCGTGCTATAGTATGCCGTACGGTAGGGGCTATAGCCCATGTTCAAAAATGATGAAAAACGAGGATAAAAAAAATAATCAAAAATTCAAAAAACGATGGGCTATAACCCATGTTTTTTTGTTTTTTTTTATCCTCAAAAATGTAGAAAAACTGCGTGCTATAGTATGCCTTACGGTAGGGGCTATAGCCCCTGTTCAAAAATGATGAAAAACGAGGTTAAAAAAGAAATTCAAAAATGCAAAAAACGATGGGCTATAACCCATGTTTTTTAATTTTTAATTTTTTTTCAAATCCTCAAAAATGATGAAAAACTACGTGCTATAGTATGCCTTACGGTAGGGGCTATAGCCCTTGTTCAAAAATGATGAAAAACGAGGTTAAAAAAAAAATCAAAATTTCAAAAAACGATGGGCTATAACCCATGTTTTTTTTCAATTTTAGATTTTTTTTCAAATCCTAAAAAATGATGAAAAACGGCGTGCTATAGTATGCCGTACGGTAGGGGCTATAGCCCATGTTCAAAAATGATGAAAAACGAGGATAAAAAAAATAATCAAAAATTCAAAAAACGATGTTTTTTTTTTTTTTTTTATCCTCAAAAATGTAGAAAAACTGCGTGCTATAGTATGCCTTACGGTAACCCCGTGGTCAAAAATGATGAAAAACGAGGATAATTTTTTTTTTCAAAAATTAAAAAAACGATGGGCTATAACCCAACTTTTTGAAATTTTGAATTTTTTTCAAATCCTCAAAAATGATGAAAAACGGCGTGCTATAGTATGCCATACGATATGGGCTATAGGCCCATGGTCAAAAATGATGAAAAACGAGGATATTTTTTTTTCCTAAAATTCAAACAACGATGGGCTATAACCCAACTTTTTGAAATTTTGAATTTTTTTCAAATCCTCAAAAATGATGAAAAACTGCGTGCTATAGTATGCCATACGATATGGGCTATAGCCCATGGTCAAAAATGATGAAAAACGAGGATAAAAAATAAATTCAAAAATTCAAAAAACGATGGGCTATAACCCAACTTTTTGAATTTTTGAATTTTTTTCAATTCCTCAAAAACGATGAAAAACGGCGTGCTATAGTATGCCATACGATATGGGCTATATCCCATGGTCAAAAATGATGAAAAACGAGGATTAAAAATAAATTTCAAAATTTCAAAAAACGATGGGCTATAACCCAACTTTTTGAAATTTAGATTTTTTTCAAATCCTCAAAAATGATGAAAAACGGCGTGCTATAGTATGCCATACGATATGGGCTATAGCCCATGGTCAAAAATGATGAAAAACGAGGATAATTCTATTTTTCAAAAATTCAAAAAACGATGGGCTATAACCCACCTTTTTGAAATTTTGAATGTTTTTCAAATCCTCAAAAACGATGAAAAATGGCGTGCTATAGTATGCCATACGATATGGGCTATAGCCCATGGTCAAAAATGAGGAAAAACGAGGATAAAAAATAAATTAAAAAATTAAAAAAACGATGGGCTATAACCCAACTTTTTGAAATTTTGAATTTTTTTCAATTCCTCAAAAACGATGAAAAATGGCGTGCTATAGTATGCCATACGATATGGGCTATAGCCCATGGTCAAAAATGATGAAAAACGAGGATTTTTTTTCTTTTTTTCAAAAATTCAAAAAACGATGGGCTATAACCCAACTTTTTGAAATTTTGAATTTTTTTCAAATCCTCAAAAATGATGAAAAACGGCGTGCTATAGTATGCCATACGATATGGGCTATAGCCCATGGTCAAAAATGATGAAAAACGAGGATATTTTTTTTTTCAAAAATTAAAAAAACGATGGGCTATAACCCAACTTTTTGAAAATTTGAATCTTTTTTCAAATCCTCAAAAATGATGAAAAACGGCGTGCTATAGTATGCCATACGATATGGGCTATAACCCATGGTCAAAAATGATGAAAAACGAGGATAAAAAATAAATTCAAAAATTCAAAAAACGATGGGCTATAACCCAACTTTTTGAAATTTTGAATTTTTTTCAATTCCTCAAAAACGATGAAAAATGGCGTGCTATAGTATGCCATACGATATGGGCTATAGCCCATGGTCAAAAATGATGAAAAACGAGGATAATTTTTTTTTCAAAAATTAAAAAAACGATGGGCTATAACCCAACTTTTTGAAATTTTGATTTTTTTTCAAATCCTCAAAAATGATGAAAAACGGCGTGCTATAGTATGCCATACGATATGGGCTATAGCCCATGGTCAAAAATGATGAAAAACGAGGATTTTTTTTTTTTTCAAAAATTCAAAAAACGATGGGCTATAACCCAACTTTTTGAAATTTAGAATTTTTTTCAATTCCTCAAAAACGATGAAAAACGGCGTGCTATAGTATGCCATACGATATGGGCTATAGCCCATGTTCAAAAATGATGAAAAACGAGGATAAAAAAAATAATCAAAAATTAAAAAAACGATGTTTTTTTTTTTTTTTTAATCCTCAAAAATGTAGAAAAACTGCGTGCTATAGTATGCCTTACGGTAACCCCGTGGTCAAAAATGATGAAAAACGAGGATATTTTTTTTTTTCAAAAATTAAAAAAACGATGGGCTATAACCCAACTTTTTGAAATTTTGAATTTTTTTCAAATCCTCAAAAATGATGAAAAACGGCGTGCTATAGTATGCCATACGATATGGGCTATAGGCCCATGGTCAAAAATGATGAAAAACGAGGATATTTTTTTTTCCTAAAATTCAAACAACGATGGGCTATAACCCAACTTTTTGAAATTTTGAATTTTTTTCAAATCCTCAAAAATGATGAAAAACTGCGTGCTATAGTATGCCATACGATATGGGCTATAGCCCATGGTCAAAAATGATGAAAAACGAGGATAAAAAATAAATTCAAAAATTCAAAAAACGATGGGCTATAACCCAACTTTTTGAATTTTTGAATTTTTTTCAATTCCTCAAAAACGATGAAAAACGGCGTGCTATAGTATGCCATACGATATGGGCTATATCCCATGGTCAAAAATGATGAAAAACGAGGATTAAAAATAAATTTCAAATTTTCAAAAAACGATGGGCTATAACCCAACTTTTTGAAATTTAGATTTTTTTCAAATCCTCAAAAATGATGAAAAACGGCGTGCTATAGTATGCCATACGATATGGGCTATAGCCCATGGTCAAAAATGATGAAAAACGAGGATAATTCTATTTTTCAAAAATTCAAAAAACGATGGGCTATAACCCACCTTTTTGAAATTTTGAATGTTTTTCAAATCCTCAAAAACGATGAAAAATGGCGTGCTATAGTATGCCATACGATATGGGCTATAGCCCATGGTCAAAAATGAGGAAAAACGAGGATAAAAAATAAATTAAAAAATTAAAAAAACGATGGGCTATAACCCAACTTTTTGAAATTTTGAATTTTTTTCAATTCCTCAAAAACGATGAAAAATGGCGTGCTATAGTATGCCATACGATATGGGCTATAGCCCATGGTCAAAAATGATGAAAAACGAGGATTTTTTTTCTTTTTTTCAAAAATTCAAAAAACGATGGGCTATAACCCAACTTTTTGAAATTTTGAATTTTTTTCAAATCCTCAAAAATGATGAAAAACGGCGTGCTATAGTATGCCATACGATATGGGCTATAGCCCATGGTCAAAAATGATGAAAAACGAGGATAATTCTATTTTTCAAAAATTAAAAAAACGATGGGCTATAACCCAACTTTTTGAAATTTTGAATGTTTTTCAAATCCTCAAAAACGATGAAAAATGGCGTGCTATAGTATGCCATACGATATGGGCTATAGCCCATGGTCAAAAATGATGAAAAACGAGGATAAAAAATAAATTAAAAAATTAAAAAAACGATGGGCTATAACCCAACTTTTTGAAATTTTGAATTTTTTTCAATTCCTCAAAAACGATGAAAAATGGCGTGCTATAGTATGCCATACGATATGGGCTATAGCCCATGGTCAAAAATGATGAAAAACGAGGATTTTTTTTTTTTTTCAAAAATTCAAAAAACGATGGGCTATAACCCAACTTTTTGAAATTTTGAATTTTTTTCAAATCCTCAAAAATGATGAAAAACGGCGTGCTATAGTATGCCATACGATATGGGCTATAGCCCATGGTCAAAAATGATGAAAAACGAGGATATTTTTTTTTTCAAAAATTAAAAAAACGATGGGCTATAACCCAACTTTTTGAAAATTTGAATCTTTTTTCAAATCCTCAAAAATGATGAAAAACGGCGTGCTATAGTATGCCATACGATATGGGCTATAACCCATGGTCAAAAATGATGAAAAACGAGGATAAAAAATAAATTCAAAAATTCAAAAAACGATGGGCTATAACCCAACTTTTTGAAATTTTGAATTTTTTTCAATTCCTCAAAAACGATGAAAAATGGCGTGCTATAGTATGCCATACGATATGGGCTATAGCCCATGGTCAAAAATGATGAAAAACGAGGATAATTTTTTTTTTCAAAAATTAAAAAAACGATGGGCTATAACCCAACTTTTTGAAATTTTGATTTTTTTTCAAATCCTCAAAAATGATGAAAAACGGCGTGCTATAGTATGCCATACGATATGGGCTATAGCCCATGGTCAAAAATGATGAAAAACGAGGATTTTTTTTTTTTCAAAAATTCAAAAAACGATGGGCTATAACCCAACTTTTTGAAATTTAGAATTTTTTTCAATTCCTCAAAAACGATGAAAAACGGCGTGCTATAGTATGCCATACGATATGGGCTATAGCCCATGGTCAAAAATGATGAAAAACGAGGATATTTTTTTTTTCAAAAATTAAAAAAACGATGGGCTATAACCCAACTTTTTGAAATTTTGAATTTTTTTCAAATCCTCAAAAATGATGAAAAACGGCGTGCTATAGTATGCCATACGATATGGGCTATAGGCCCATGGTCAAAAATGATGAAAAACGAGGATATTTTTTTTTTCTAAAATTCAAAAAACGATGGGCTATAACCCAACTTTTTGAAATTTTGAATTTTTTTCAAATCCTCAAAAATGATGAAAAACGGCGTGCTATAGTATGCCATACGATATGGGCTATAGCCCATGGTCAAAAATGATGAAAAACGAGGATAAAAAATAAATTCAAAAATTCAAAAAACGATGGGCTATAACCCAACTTTTTGAAATTTTGAATTTTTTTCAATTCCTCAAAAACGATGAAAAACGGCGTGCTATAGTATGCCATACGATATGGGCTATATCCCATGGTCAGAAATGATGAAAAACGAGGATAAAAAATAAATTCAAAAATTCAAAAAACGATGGGCTATAACCCAACTTTTTGAAATTTTGAATTTTTTTCAAATCCTCAAAAATGATGAAAAACGGCGTGCTATAGTATGCCATACGATATGGGCTATAGCCCATGGTCAAAAATGATGAAAAACGAGGATAATTTTATTTTTCAAAAATTCAAAAAACGATGGGCTATAACCCAACTTTTTGAAATTTTGAATTTTTTCAAATCCTCAAAAATGATGAAAAACGGCGTGCTATAGTATGCCATACGATATGGGCTATAGCCCATGGTCAAAAATGATGAAAAACGAGGATTTTTTTTTTCAAAAATTCAAAAAACGATGGGCTATAACCCAACTTTTTGAAATTTTGAATTTTTTTCAAATCCTCAAAAATGATGAAAAACGGCGTGCTATAGTATGCCATACGATATGGGCTATAGCCCATGGTCAAAAATGATGAAAAACGAGGATAATTTTTTTTTTCAAAAATTAAAAAAACGATGGGCTATAACCCAACTTTTTGAAATTTAGATTTTTTTTCAATTCCTCAAAAACGATGAAAAACGGCGTGCTATAGTATGCCATACGATATGGGCTATAGCCCATGGTCAAAAATGATGAAAAACGAGGATATTCTTTTTTTTCAAAAATTAAAAAAACGATGGGCTATAACCCAACTTTTTGAAATTTTGAATTTTTTTCAAATCCTCAAAAATGATGAAAAACGGCGTGCTATAGTATGCCATACGATATGGGCTATAGGCCCATGGTCAAAAATGATGAAAAACGAGGATTTTTTTTTTTTCTAAAATTCAAAAAACGATGGGCTATAACCCAACTTTTTGAAATTTTGAATTTTTTTCAAATCCTCAAAAATGATGAAAAACGGCGTGCTATAGTATGCCATACGATATGGGCTATAGCCCATGGTCAAAAATGATGAAAAACGAGGATAAAAAATAAATTCAAAAATTCAAAAAACGATGGGCTATAACCCAACTTTTTGAAATTTTGAATTTTTTTCAATTCCTCAAAAACGATGAAAAACGGCGTGCTATAGTATGCCATACGATATGGGCTATATCCCATGGTCAAAAATGATGAAAAACGAGGATAAAAAATAAATTCAAAAATTCAAAAAACGATGGGCTATAACCCAACTTTTTGAAATTTTGAATTTTTTTCAAATCCTCAAAAATGATGAAAAACGGCGTGCTATAGTATGCCATACGATATGGGCTATAGCCCATGGTCAAAAATGATGAAAAACGAGGATAATTTTATTTTTCAAAAATTCAAAAAACGATGGGCTATAACCCAACTTTTTGAAATTTTGAATTTTTTTCAAATCCTCAAAAATGATGAAAAACGGCGTGCTATAGTATGCCATACGATATGGGCTATAGCCCATGGTCAAAAATGATGAAAAACGAGGATTTTTTTTTTCAAAAATTCAAAAAACGATGGGCTATAACCCAACTTTTTGAAATTTTGAATTTTTTTCAAATAATCAAAAATGATGAAAAACGGCGTGCTATAGTATGCCATACGATATGGGCTATAGCCCATGGTCAAAAATGATGAAAAACAAGGATAAAAATTAATTCAAAAATTCAAAAAACGATGGGCTATAACCCAACTTTTTGAAATTTAGAATTTTTTTCAATTCCTCAAAAACGATGAAAAACGGCGTGCTATAGTATGCCATACGATATGGGCTATAGCCCATGGTCAAAAATGATGAAAAACGAGGATAATTTTTTTTTTCAAAAATTAAAAAAACGATGGGCTATAACCCAACTTTTTGAAATTTAGAATTTTTTTCAATTCCTCAAAAACGATGAAAAACGGCGTGCTATAGTATGCCATACGATATGGGCTATAGCCCATGGTCAAAAATGATGAAAAACGAGGATAATTTTTTTTTCAAAAATTAAAAAAACGATGGGCTATAACCCAACTTTTTGAAATTTAGAATTTTTTTCAAATCCTCAAAAATGATGAAAAACGGCGTGCTATAGTATGCCATACGATATGGGCTATAGGCCCATGGTCAAAAATGATGAAAAACGAGGATATTTTTTTTTCTAAAATTCAAAAAACGATGGGCTATAACCCAACTTTTTGAAATTTTTAATTTTTTTCAAATCCTCAAAAATGATGAAAAACGGCGTGCTATAGTATGCCATACGATATGGGCTATAGCCCATGGTCAAAAATGATGAAAAACGAGGATAATTTGATTTTTCAAAAAATCAAAAAACGATGGGCTATAACCCAACTTTTTGAAATTTTGAATTTTTTTCAAATCCTCAAAAACGATGAAAAATGGCGTGCTATAGTATGCCATACGATATGGGCTATAGGCCCATGGTCAAAAATGATGAAAAACGAGGATATTTTTTTTTCTAAAATTCAAAAAACGATGGGCTATAACCCAACTTTTTGAAATTTTGAATTTTTTTCAAATCCTCAAAAATGATGAAAAACGGCGTGCTATAGTATGCCATACGATATGGGCTATAGCCCATGGTCAAAAATGATGAAAAACGAGGATAATTTGATTTTTCAAAAATTCAAAAAACGATGGGCTATAACCCAACTTTTTGAAATTTTGAATTTTTTTCAAATCCTCAAAAACGATGAAAAATGGCGTGCTATAGTATGCCATACGATATGGGCTATAGCCCATGGTCAAAAATGATGAAAAACGAGGATTTTTTTTCTTTTTTTCAAAAATTCAAAAAACGATGGGCTATAACCCAACTTTTTGAAATTTTGAATTTTTTTCAAATCCTCAAAAATGATGAAAAACGGCGTGCTATAGTATGCCATACGATATGGGCTATAGCCCATGGTCAAAAATGATGAAAAACGAGGATAATTCTATTTTTCAAAAATTAAAAAAACGATGGGCTATAACCCAACTTTTTGAAATTTTGAATGTTTTTCAAATCCTCAAAAACGATGAAAAATGGCGTGCTATAGTATGCCATACGATATGGGCTATAGCCCATGGTCAAAAATGATGAAAAACGAGGATAAAAAATAAATTAAAAAATTAAAAAAACGATGGGCTATAACCCAACTTTTTGAAATTTTGAATTTTTTTCAATTCCTCAAAAACGATGAAAAATGGCGTGCTATAGTATGCCATACGATATGGGCTATAGCCCATGGTCAAAAATGATGAAAAACGAGGATTTTTTTTTTTTTTCAAAAATTCAAAAAACGATGGGCTATAACCCAACTTTTTGAAATTTTGAATTTTTTTCAAATCCTCAAAAATGATGAAAAACGGCGTGCTATAGTATGCCATACGATATGGGCTATAGCCCATGGTCAAAAATGATGAAAAACGAGGATATTTTTTTTTTCAAAAATTAAAAAAACGATGGGCTATAACCCAACTTTTTGAAAATTTGAATCTTTTTTCAAATCCTCAAAAATGATGAAAAACGGCGTGCTATAGTATGCCATACGATATGGGCTATAACCCATGGTCAAAAATGATGAAAAACGAGGATAAAAAATAAATTCAAAAATTCAAAAAACGATGGGCTATAACCCAACTTTTTGAAATTTTGAATTTTTTTCAATTCCTCAAAAACGATGAAAAATGGCGTGCTATAGTATGCCATACGATATGGGCTATAGCCCATGGTCAAAAATGATGAAAAACGAGGATAATTTTTTTTTTCAAAAATTAAAAAAACGATGGGCTATAACCCAACTTTTTGAAATTTTGATTTTTTTTCAAATCCTCAAAAATGATGAAAAACGGCGTGCTATAGTATGCCATACGATATGGGCTATAGCCCATGGTCAAAAATGATGAAAAACGAGGATTTTTTTTTTTTCAAAAATTCAAAAAACGATGGGCTATAACCCAACTTTTTGAAATTTAGAATTTTTTTCAATTCCTCAAAAACGATGAAAAACGGCGTGCTATAGTATGCCATACGATATGGGCTATAGCCCATGGTCAAAAATGATGAAAAACGAGGATATTTTTTTTTTCAAAAATTAAAAAAACGATGGGCTATAACCCAACTTTTTGAAATTTTGAATTTTTTTCAAATCCTCAAAAATGATGAAAAACGGCGTGCTATAGTATGCCATACGATATGGGCTATAGGCCCATGGTCAAAAATGATGAAAAACGAGGATATTTTTTTTTTCTAAAATTCAAAAAACGATGGGCTATAACCCAACTTTTTGAAATTTTGAATTTTTTTCAAATCCTCAAAAATGATGAAAAACGGCGTGCTATAGTATGCCATACGATATGGGCTATAGCCCATGGTCAAAAATGATGAAAAACGAGGATAAAAAATAAATTCAAAAATTCAAAAAACGATGGGCTATAACCCAACTTTTTGAAATTTTGAATTTTTTTCAATTCCTCAAAAACGATGAAAAACGGCGTGCTATAGTATGCCATACGATATGGGCTATATCCCATGGTCAGAAATGATGAAAAACGAGGATAAAAAATAAATTCAAAAATTCAAAAAACGATGGGCTATAACCCAACTTTTTGAAATTTTGAATTTTTTTCAAATCCTCAAAAATGATGAAAAACGGCGTGCTATAGTATGCCATACGATATGGGCTATAGCCCATGGTCAAAAATGATGAAAAACGAGGATAATTTTATTTTTCAAAAATTCAAAAAACGATGGGCTATAACCCAACTTTTTGAAATTTTGAATTTTTTCAAATCCTCAAAAATGATGAAAAACGGCGTGCTATAGTATGCCATACGATATGGGCTATAGCCCATGGTCAAAAATGATGAAAAACGAGGATTTTTTTTTTCAAAAATTCAAAAAACGATGGGCTATAACCCAACTTTTTGAAATTTTGAATTTTTTTCAAATCCTCAAAAATGATGAAAAACGGCGTGCTATAGTATGCCATACGATATGGGCTATAGCCCATGGTCAAAAATGATGAAAAACGAGGATAATTTTTTTTTTCAAAAATTAAAAAAACGATGGGCTATAACCCAACTTTTTGAAATTTAGATTTTTTTTCAATTCCTCAAAAACGATGAAAAACGGCGTGCTATAGTATGCCATACGATATGGGCTATAGCCCATGGTCAAAAATGATGAAAAACGAGGATATTCTTTTTTTTCAAAAATTAAAAAAACGATGGGCTATAACCCAACTTTTTGAAATTTTGAATTTTTTTCAAATCCTCAAAAATGATGAAAAACGGCGTGCTATAGTATGCCATACGATATGGGCTATAGGCCCATGGTCAAAAATGATGAAAAACGAGGATTTTTTTTTTTTCTAAAATTCAAAAAACGATGGGCTATAACCCAACTTTTTGAAATTTTGAATTTTTTTCAAATCCTCAAAAATGATGAAAAACGGCGTGCTATAGTATGCCATACGATATGGGCTATAGCCCATGGTCAAAAATGATGAAAAACGAGGATAAAAAATAAATTCAAAAATTCAAAAAACGATGGGCTATAACCCAACTTTTTGAAATTTTGAATTTTTTTCAATTCCTCAAAAACGATGAAAAACGGCGTGCTATAGTATGCCATACGATATGGGCTATATCCCATGGTCAAAAATGATGAAAAACGAGGATAAAAAATAAATTCAAAAATTCAAAAAACGATGGGCTATAACCCAACTTTTTGAAATTTTGAATTTTTTTCAAATCCTCAAAAATGATGAAAAACGGCGTGCTATAGTATGCCATACGATATGGGCTATAGCCCATGGTCAAAAATGATGAAAAACGAGGATAATTTTATTTTTCAAAAATTCAAAAAACGATGGGCTATAACCCAACTTTTTGAAATTTTGAATTTTTTTCAAATCCTCAAAAATGATGAAAAACGGCGTGCTATAGTATGCCATACGATATGGGCTATAGCCCATGGTCAAAAATGATGAAAAACGAGGATTTTTTTTTTCAAAAATTCAAAAAACGATGGGCTATAACCCAACTTTTTGAAATTTTGAATTTTTTTCAAATAATCAAAAATGATGAAAAACGGCGTGCTATAGTATGCCATACGATATGGGCTATAGCCCATGGTCAAAAATGATGAAAAACAAGGATAAAAATTAATTCAAAAATTCAAAAAACGATGGGCTATAACCCAACTTTTTGAAATTTAGAATTTTTTTCAATTCCTCAAAAACGATGAAAAACGGCGTGCTATAGTATGCCATACGATATGGGCTATAGCCCATGGTCAAAAATGATGAAAAACGAGGATAATTTTTTTTTTCAAAAATTAAAAAAACGATGGGCTATAACCCAACTTTTTGAAATTTAGAATTTTTTTCAATTCCTCAAAAACGATGAAAAACGGCGTGCTATAGTATGCCATACGATATGGGCTATAGCCCATGGTCAAAAATGATGAAAAACGAGGATAATTTTTTTTTCAAAAATTAAAAAAACGATGGGCTATAACCCAACTTTTTGAAATTTAGAATTTTTTTCAAATCCTCAAAAATGATGAAAAACGGCGTGCTATAGTATGCCATACGATATGGGCTATAGGCCCATGGTCAAAAATGATGAAAAACGAGGATATTTTTTTTTCTAAAATTCAAAAAACGATGGGCTATAACCCAACTTTTTGAAATTTTTAATTTTTTTCAAATCCTCAAAAATGATGAAAAACGGCGTGCTATAGTATGCCATACGATATGGGCTATAGCCCATGGTCAAAAATGATGAAAAACGAGGATAATTTGATTTTTCAAAAAATCAAAAAACGATGGGCTATAACCCAACTTTTTGAAATTTTGAATTTTTTTCAAATCCTCAAAAACGATGAAAAATGGCGTGCTATAGTATGCCATACGATATGGGCTATAGGCCCATGGTCAAAAATGATGAAAAACGAGGATATTTTTTTTTCTAAAATTCAAAAAACGATGGGCTATAACCCAACTTTTTGAAATTTTGAATTTTTTTCAAATCCTCAAAAATGATGAAAAACGGCGTGCTATAGTATGCCATACGATATGGGCTATAGCCCATGGTCAAAAATGATGAAAAACGAGGATAATTTGATTTTTCAAAAATTCAAAAAACGATGGGCTATAACCCAACTTTTTGAAATTTTGAATTTTTTTCAAATCCTCAAAAACGATGAAAAATGGCGTGCTATAGTATGCCATACGATATGGGCTATAGGCCCATGGTCAAAAATGATGAAAAACGAGGATATTTGTTTTTCTAAAATTCAAAAAACGATGGGCTATAACCCAACTTTTTGAAATTTTGATTTTTTTTCAAATCCTCAAAAATGATGAAAAACGGCGTGCTATAGTATGCCATACGATATGGGCTATAGGCCCATGGTCAAAAATGATGAAAAACGAGGATATTTTTTTTTTCTAAAATTCAAAAAACGATGGGCTATAACCCAACTTTTTGAAATTTTTAATTTTTTTCAAATCCTCAAAAATGATGAAAAACGGCGTGCTATAGTATGCCATACGATATGGGCTATAACCCATGGTCAAAAATGATGAAAAACGAGGATAAAAAATAAATTCAAAAATTCAAAAAACGATGGGCTATAACCCAACTTTTTGAAATTTTGAATTTTTTTCAATTCCTCAAAAACGATGAAAAATGGCGTGCTATAGTATGCCATACGATATGGGCTATAGCCCATGGTCAAAAATGATGAAAAACGAGGATAATTTTTTTTTTCAAAAATTAAAAAAACGATGGGCTATAACCCAACTTTTTGAAATTTTGATTTTTTTTCAAATCCTCAAAAATGATGAAAAACGGCGTGCTATAGTATGCCATACGATATGGGCTATAGCCCATGGTCAAAAATGATGAAAAACGAGGATTTTTGTTTTTTTCAAAAATTCAAAAAACGATGGGCTATAACCCAACTTTTTGAAATTTAGAATTTTTTTCAATTCCTCAAAAACGATGAAAAACGGCGTGCTATAGTATGCCATACGATATGGGCTATAGCCCATGGTCAAAAATGATGAAAAACGAGGATATTTTTTTTTTCAAAAATTAAAAAAACGATGGGCTATAACCCAACTTTTTGAAATTTTGAATTTTTTTCAAATCCTCAAAAATGATGAAAAACGGCGTGCTATAGTATGCCATACGATATGGGCTATAGGCCCATGGTCAAAAATGATGAAAAACGAGGATATTTTTTTTTTCTAAAATTCAAAAAACGATGGGCTATAACCCAACTTTTTGAAATTTTGAATTTTTTTCAAATCCTCAAAAATGATGAAAAACGGCGTGCTATAGTATGCCATACGATATGGGCTATAGCCCATGGTCAAAAATGATGAAAAACGAGGATAAAAAATAAATTCAAAAATTCAAAAAACGATGGGCTATAACCCAACTTTTTGAAATTTTGAATTTTTTTCAATTCCTCAAAAACGATGAAAAACGGCGTGCTATAGTATGCCATACGATATGGGCTATATCCCATGGTCAGAAATGATGAAAAACGAGGATAAAAAATAAATTCAAAAATTCAAAAAACGATGGGCTATAACCCAACTTTTTGAAATTTTGAATTTTTTTCAAATCCTCAAAAATGATGAAAAACGGCGTGCTATAGTATGCCATACGATATGGGCTATAGCCCATGGTCAAAAATGATGAAAAACGAGGATAATTTTATTTTTCAAAAATTCAAAAAACGATGGGCTATAACCCAACTTTTTGAAATTTTGAATTTTTTCAAATCCTCAAAAATGATGAAAAACGGCGTGCTATAGTATGCCATACGATATGGGCTATAGCCCATGGTCAAAAATGATGAAAAACGAGGATAATTTTATTTTTCAAAAATTCAAAAAACGATGGGCTATAACCCAACTTTTTGAAATTTTGAATTTTTTCAAATCCTCAAAAATGATGAAAAACGGCGTGCTATAGTATGCCATACGATATGGGCTATAGCCCATGGTCAAAAATGATGAAAAACGAGGATTTTTTTTTTCAAAAATTCAAAAAACGATGGGCTATAACCCAACTTTTTGAAATTTTGAATTTTTTTCAAATCCTCAAAAATGATGAAAAACGGCGTGCTATAGTATGCCATACGATATGGGCTATAGCCCATGGTCAAAAATGATGAAAAACGAGGATTTTTTTTTTCAAAAATTCAAAAAACGATGGGCTATAACCCAACTTTTTGAAATTTTGAATTTTTTTCAAATAATCAAAAATGATGAAAAACGGCGTGCTATAGTATGCCATACGATATGGGCTATAGCCCATGGTCAAAAATGATGAAAAACAAGGATAATTTTATTTTTCAAAAATTCAAAAAACGATGGGCTATAACCCAACTTTTTGAAATTTTGAATTTTTTCAAATCCTCAAAAATGATGAAAAACGGCGTGCTATAGTATGCCATACGATATGGGCTATAGCCCATGGTCAAAAATGATGAAAAACGAGGATAATTTTATTTTTCAAAAATTCAAAAAACGATGGGCTATAACCCAACTTTTTGAAATTTTGAATTTTTTCAAATCCTCAAAAATGATGAAAAACGGCGTGCTATAGTATGCCATACGATATGGGCTATAGCCCATGGTCAAAAATGATGAAAAACGAGGATTTTTTTTTTCAAAAATTCAAAAAACGATGGGCTATAACCCAACTTTTTGAAATTTTGAATTTTTTTCAAATCCTCAAAAATGATGAAAAACGGCGTGCTATAGTATGCCATACGATATGGGCTATAGCCCATGGTCAAAAATGATGAAAAACGAGGATTTTTTCTTTCAAAAATTCAAAAAACGATGGGCTATAACCCAACTTTTTGAAATTTTGAATTTTTTTCAAATAATCAAAAATGATGAAAAACGGCGTGCTATAGTATGCCATACGATATGGGCTATAGCCCATGGTCAAAAATGATGAAAAACAAGGATAAAAATTAATTCAAAAATTCAAAAAACGATGGGCTATAACCCAACTTTTTGAAATTTAGAATTTTTTTCAATTCCTCAAAAACGATGAAAAACGGCGTGCTATAGTATGCCATACGATATGGGCTATAGCCCATGGTCAAAAATGATGAAAAACGAGGATAATTTTTTTTTTTCAAAAATTAAAAAAACGATGGGCTATAACCCAACTTTTTGAAATTTAGAATTTTTTTCAATTCCTCAAAAACGATGAAAAACGGCGTGCTATAGTATGCCATACGATATGGGCTATAGCCCATGGTCAAAAATGATGAAAAACGAGGATAATTTTTTTTTCAAAAATTAAAAAAACGATGGGCTATAACCCAACTTTTTGAAATTTAGAATTTTTTTCAAATCCTCAAAAATGATGAAAAACGGCGTGCTATAGTATGCCATACGATATGGGCTATAGGCCCATGGTCAAAAATGATGAAAAACGAGGATATTTTTTTTTCTAAAATTCAAAAAACGATGGGCTATAACCCAACTTTTTGAAATTTTTAATTTTTTTCAAATCCTCAAAAATGATGAAAAACGGCGTGCTATAGTATGCCATACGATATGGGCTATAGCCCATGGTCAAAAATGATGAAAAACGAGGATAATTTGATTTTTCAAAAAATCAAAAAACGATGGGCTATAACCCAACTTTTTGAAATTTTGAATTTTTTTCAAATCCTCAAAAACGATGAAAAATGGCGTGCTATAGTATGCCATACGATATGGGCTATAGGCCCATGGTCAAAAATGATGAAAAACGAGGATATTTTTTTTTCTAAAATTCAAAAAACGATGGGCTATAACCCAACTTTTTGAAATTTTGAATTTTTTTCAAATCCTCAAAAATGATGAAAAACGGCGTGCTATAGTATGCCATACGATATGGGCTATAGCCCATGGTCAAAAATGATGAAAAACGAGGATAATTTGATTTTTCAAAAATTCAAAAAACGATGGGCTATAACCCAACTTTTTGAAATTTTGAATTTTTTTCAAATCCTCAAAAACGATGAAAAATGGCGTGCTATAGTATGCCATACGATATGGGCTATAGGCCCATGGTCAAAAATGATGAAAAACGAGGATATTTGTTTTTCTAAAATTCAAAAAACGATGGGCTATAACCCAACTTTTTGAAATTTTGATTTTTTTTCAAATCCTCAAAAATGATGAAAAACGGCGTGCTATAGTATGCCATACGATATGGGCTATAGGCCCATGGTCAAAAATGATGAAAAACGAGGATATTTTTTTTTTCTAAAATTCAAAAAACGATGGGCTATAACCCAACTTTTTGAAATTTTTAATTTTTTTCAAATCCTCAAAAGTGATGAAAAACGGCGTGCTATAGTATGCCATACGATATGGGCTATAGCCCATGGTCAAAAATGATGAAAAACGAGGATAATTTGATTTTTCAAAAAATCAAAAAACGATGGGCTATAACCCAACTTTTTGAAATTTTGAATTTTTTTCAAATCCTCAAAAACGATGAAAAATGGCGTGCTATAGTATGCCATACGATATGGGCTATAGGCCCATGGTCAAAAATGATGAAAAACGAGGATATTTTTTTTTCTAAAATTCAAAAAATGATGGGCTATAACCCAACTTTTTGAAATTTTGAATTTTTTTCAAATCCTCAAAAATGATGAAAAACGGCGTGCTATAGTATGCCATACGATATGGGCTATAGCCCATGGTCAAAAATGATGAAAAACGAGGATAATTTGATTTTTCAAAAATTCAAAAAACGATGGGCTATAACCCAACTTTTTGAAATTTTGAATTTTTTTCAAATCCTCAAAAACGATGAAAAATGGCGTGCTATAGTATGCCATACGATATGGGCTATAGCCCATGGTCAAAAATGATGAAAAACGAGGATAATTTTTTTTTTTCAAAAATTCAAAAAACGATGGGCTATAACCCAACTTTTTGAAATTTTGATTTTTTTTCAAATCCTCAAAAATGATGAAAAACGGCGTGCTATAGTATGCCATACGATATGGGCTATAGCCCATGGTCAAAAATGATGAAAAACGAGGATAAAAAATAAATTCAAAAATTCAAAAAACGATGGGCTATAACCCAACTTTTTGAAAATTTGAATTTTTTTCAATTCCTCAAAAACGATGAAAAATGGCGTGCTATAGTATGCCATACGATATGGGCTATAGCCCATGGTCAAAAATGATGAAAAACGAGGATTTTTTTTTTTTCAAATATTCAAAAAACGATGGGCTATAACCCAACTTTTTGAAATTTAGATTTTTTTTCAAATCCTCAAAAATGATGAAAAACGGCGTGCTATAGTATGCCATACGATATGGGCTATAACCCATGGTCAAAAATGATGAAAAACGAGGATAAAAAATAAATTCAAAAATTCAAAAAACGATGGGCTATAACCCAACTTTTTGAAATTTAGAATTTTTTTCAATTCCTCAAAAACGATGAAAAACGGCGTGCTATAGTATGCCATACGATATGGGCTATAGCCCATGATCAAAAATGATGAAAAACGAGGATAATTCTTTTTTCAAAAATTAAAAAAACGATGGGCTATAACCCAACTTTTTGAAATTTTGAATTTTTTTCAAATCCTCAAAAATGATGAAAAACGGCGTGCTATAGTATGCCATACGATATGGGCTATAGGCCCATGGTCAAAAATGATGAAAAACGAGGATATTCTTTTTTCTAAAATTCAAAAAACGATGGGCTATAACCCAACTTTTTGAAATTTAGATTTTTTTTCAAATCCTCAAAAATGATGAAAAACGGCGTGCTATAGTATGCCATACGATATGGGCTATAACCCATGGTCAAAAATGATGAAAAACGAGGATAAAAAATAAATTCAAAAATTCAAAAAACGATGGGCTATAACCCAACTTTTTGAAATTTAGAATTTTTTTCAATTCCTCAAAAACGATGAAAAACGGCGTGCTATAGTATGCCATACGATATGGGCTATAGCCCATGGTCAAAAATGATGAAAAACGAGGATAATTCTTTTTTCAAAAATTAAAAAAACGATGGGCTATAACCCAACTTTTTGAAATTTTGAATTTTTTTCAAATCCTCAAAAATGATGAAAAACGGCGTGCTATAGTATGCCATACGATATGGGCTATAGCCCATGGTCAAAAATGATGAAAAACGAGGATAAAAAATAGATTCAAAAATTCAAAAAACGATGGGCTATAACCCAACTTTTTGAAATTTTGAATTTTTTTCAATTCCTCAAAAACGATGAAAAACGGCGTGCTATAGTATGCCATACGATATGGGCTATATCCCATGGTCAAAAATGATGAAAAACGAGGATAAAAAATAAATTCAAAAATTCAAAAAACGATGGGCTATAACCCAACTTTTTGAAATTTAGAATTTTTTTCAAATCCTCAAAAATGATGAAAAACGGCGTGCTATAGTATGCCATACGATATGGGCTATAGCCCATGGTCAAAAATGATGAAAAACGAGGATAATTTTTTTTTTCAAAAATTCAAAAAACGATGGGCTATAACCCAACTTTTTGAAATTTTGAATTTTTTTCAAATCCTCAAAAATGATGAAAAACGGCGTGCTATAGTATGCCATACGATATGGGCTATAGCCCATGGTCAAAAATGATGAAAAACGAGGATTTTTTTTTCAAAAATTCAAAAAACGATGGGCTATAACCCAACTTTTTGAAATTTTGAATTTTTTTCAAATCCTCAAAAATGATGAAAAACGGCGTGCTATAGTATGCCATACGATATGGGCTATAGCCCATGGTCAAAAATGATGAAAAACGAGGATAAAAAATACATTCAAAAATTCAAAAAACGATGGGCTATAACCCAACTTTTTGAAATTTTGAATTTTTTTCAATTCCTCAAAAACAATGAAAAACGGCGTGCTATAGTATGCCATACGATATGGGCTATAGCCCATGGTCAAAAATGATGAAAAACGAGGATATTTTTTTTTTTTTTAAATTAAAAAAACGATGGGTTATAACCCAACTTTTTGAAATTTTGAATTTTTTTCAAATCCTCAAAAATGATGAAAAATGGCGTGCTATAGTATGCCATACGATATGGGCTATAGCCCATGGTCAAAAATGATGAAAAACGAGGATTTTCTTTTTTTTTCAAAAATTCAAAAAACGATGGGCTATAACCCAACTTTTTTAAATTTTGAATTTTTTTCAATTCCTCAAAAACGATGAAAAACGGCGTGCTATAGTATGCCATACGATATGGGCTATATCCCATGGTCAAAAATGATGAAAAACGAGGATAAAAAATAAATTCAAAAATTCAAAAAACGATGGGCTATAACCCAACTTTTTGAAATTTTGAATTTTTTTCAAATCCTCAAAAATGATGAAAAACGGCGTGCTATAGTATGCCATACCATATGGGCTATAGCCCATGGTCAAAAATGATGAAAAACGAGGATAATTTTATTTTTCAAAAATTCAAAAAACGATGGGCTATAACCCAACTTTTTGAAATTTTGAATTTTTTCAAATCCTCAAAAATGATGAAAAACGGCGTGCTATAGTATGCCATACGATATGGGCTATAGCCCATGGTCAAAAATGATGAAAAACGAGGATTTTTTTTTTCAAAAATTCAAAAAACGATGGGCTATAACCCAACTTTTTGAAATTTTGAATTTTTTTCAAATCCTCAAAAATGATGAAAAACGGCGTGCTATAGTATGCCATACGATATGGGCTATAGCCCATGGTCAAAAATGATGAAAAACAAGGATAAAAATTAATTCAAAAATTCAAAAAACGATGGGCTATAACCCAACTTTTTGAAATTTAGAATTTTTTTCAATTCCTCAAAAACGATGAAAAACGGCGTGCTATAGTATGCCATACGATATGGGCTATAGCCCATGGTCAAAAATGATGAAAAACGAGGATAATTTTTTTTTTCAAAAATTAAAAAAACGATGGGCTATAACCCAACTTTTTGAAATTTAGATTTTTTTTCAATTCCTCAAAAACGATGAAAAACGGCGTGCTATAGTATGCCATACGATATGGGCTATAGCCCATGGTCAAAAATGATGAAAAACGAGGATATTTTTTTTTTTCAAAAATTAAAAAAACGATGGGCTATAACCCAACTTTTTGAAATTTTGAATTTTTTTCAAATCCTCAAAAATGATGAAAAACGGCGTGCTATAGTATGCCATACGATATGGGCTATAGGCCCATGGTCAAAAATGATGAAAAACGAGGATTTTTTTTTTTTTCTAAAATTCAAAAAACGATGGGCTATAACCCAACTTTTTGAAATTTTGAATTTTTTTCAAATCCTCAAAAATGATGAAAAACGGCGTGCTATAGTATGCCATACGATATGGGCTATAACCCATGGTCAAAAATGATGAAAAACGAGGATAAAAAATAAATTCAAAAATTCAAAAAACGATGGGCTATAACCCAACTTTTTGAAATTTAGAATTTTTTTCAATTCCTCAAAAACGATGAAAAACGGCGTGCTATAGTATGCCATACGATATGGGCTATATCCCATGGTCAAAAATGATGAAAAACGAGGATAAAAAATAAATTCAAAAATTCAAAAAACGATGGGCTATAACCCAACTTTTTGAAATTTTGAATTTTTTTTCAAATCCTCAAAAATGATGAAAAACGGCGTGCTATAGTATGCCATACGATATGGGCTATAGCCCATGGTCAAAAATGATGAAAAACGAGGATAATTTTATTTTTCAAAAATTCAAAAAACGATGGGCTATAACCCAACTTTTTGAAATTTTGAATTTTTTTCAAATCCTCAAAAATGATGAAAAACGGCGTGCTATAGTATGCCATACGATATGGGCTATAGCCCATGGTCAAAAATGATGAAAAACGAGGATTTTTTTTTTCAAAAATTCAAAAAACGATGGGCTATAACCCAACTTTTTGAAATTTTGAATTTTTTTCAAATCCTCAAAAATGATGAAAAACGGCGTGCTATAGTATGCCATACGATATGGGCTATAGCCCATGGTCAAAAATGATGAAAAACAAGGATAAAAATAAATTCAAAAATTCAAAAAACGATGGGCTATAACCCAACTTTTTGAAATTTAGAATTTTTTTCAATTCCTCAAAAACGATGAAAAACGGCGTGCTATAGTATGCCATACGATATGGGCTATAGCCCATGGTCAAAAATGATGAAAAACGAGGATAATTTTTTTTTTTCAAAAATTAAAAAAACGATGGGCTATAACCCAACTTTTTGAAATTTAGAATTTTTTTCAATTCCTCAAAAACGATGAAAAACGGCGTGCTATAGTATGCCATACGATATGGGCTATAGCCCATGGTCAAAAATGATGAAAAACGAGGATAATTTTTTTTTTCAAAAATTAAAAAAACGATGGGCTATAACCCAACTTTTTGAAATTTAGAATTTTTTTCAAATCCTCAAAAATGATGAAAAACGGCGTGCTATAGTATGCCATACGATATGGGCTATAGGCCCATGGTCAAAAATGATGAAAAACGAGGATATTTTTTTTTTCTAAAATTCAAAAAACGATGGGCTATAACCCAACTTTTTGAAATTTTTAATTTTTTTCAAATCCTCAAAAATGATGAAAAACGGCGTGCTATAGTATGCCATACGATATGGGCTATAGCCCATGGTCAAAAATGATGAAAAACGAGGATAATTTGATTTTTCAAAAAATCAAAAAACGATGGGCTATAACCCAACTTTTTGAAATTTTGAATTTTTTTCAAATCCTCAAAAACGATGAAAAATGGCGTGCTATAGTATGCCATACGATATGGGCTATAGGCCCATGGTCAAAAATGATGAAAAACGAGGATATTTTTTTTTCTAAAATTCAAAAAACGATGGGCTATAACCCAACTTTTTGAAATTTTGAATTTTTTTCAAATCCTCAAAAATGATGAAAAACGGCGTGCTATAGTATGCCATACGATATGGGCTATAGCCCATGGTCAAAAATGATGAAAAACGAGGATAATTTGATTTTTCAAAAATTCAAAAAACGTTGGGCTATAACCCAACTTTTTGAAATTTTGAATTTTTTTCAAATCCTCAAAAACGATGAAAAATGGCGTGCTATAGTATGCCATACGATATGGGCTATAGGCCCATGGTCAAAAATGATGAAAAACGAGGATATTTTTTTTTCTAAAATTCAAAAAACGATGGGCTATAACCCAACTTTTTGAAATTTTGAATTTTTTTCAAATCCTCAAAAATGATGAAAAACGGCGTGCTATAGTATGCCATACGATATGGGCTATAGGCCCATGGTCAAAAATGATGAAAAACGAGGATATTTTTTTTTTCTAAAATTCAAAAAACGATGGGCTATAACCCAACTTTTTGAAATTTTTAATTTTTTTCAAATCCTCAAAAATGATGAAAAACGGCGTGCTATAGTATGCCATACGATATGGGCTATAGCCCATGGTCAAAAATGATGAAAAACGAGGATAATTTGATTTTTCAAAAAATCAAAAAACGATGGGCTATAACCCAACTTTTTGAAATTTTGAATTTTTTTCAAATCCTCAAAAACGATGAAAAATGGCGTGCTATAGTATGCCATACGATATGGGCTATAGGCCCATGGTCAAAAATGATGAAAAACGAGGATATTTTTTTTTCTAAAATTCAAAAAATGATGGGCTATAACCCAACTTTTTGAAATTTTGAATTTTTTTCAAATCCTCAAAAATGATGAAAAACGGCGTGCTATAGTATGCCATACGATATGGGCTATAGCCCATGGTCAAAAATGATGAAAAACGAGGATAATTTGATTTTTCAAAAATTCAAAAAACGATGGGCTATAACCCAACTTTTTGAAATTTTGAATTTTTTTCAAATCCTCAAAAACGATGAAAAATGGCGTGCTATAGTATGCCATACGATATGGGCTATAGCCCATGGTCAAAAATGATGAAAAACGAGGATAATTTTTTTTTTTCAAAAATTCAAAAAACGATGGGCTATAACCCAACTTTTTGAAATTTTGAATTTTTTTCAAATCCTCAAAAATGATGAAAAACGGCGTGCTATAGTATGCCATACGATATGGGCTATAGCCCATGGTCAAAAATGATGAAAAACGAGGATATTTTTTTTTTCAAAAATTAAAAAAACGATGGGCTATAACCCAACTTTTTGAAAATTTGAATTTTTTTCAATTCCTCAAAAACGATGAAAAATGGCGTGCTATAGTATGCCATACGATATGGGCTATAGCCCATGGTCAAAAATGATGAAAAACGAGGATTTTTTTTTTTCAAATATTCAAAAAACGATGGGCTATAACCCAACTTTTTGAAATTTAGATTTTTTTTCAAATCCTCAAAAATGATGAAAAACGGCGTGCTATAGTATGCCATACGATATGGGCTATAACCCATGGTCAAAAATGATGAAAAACGAGGATAAAAAATAAATTCAAAAATTCAAAAAACGATGGGCTATAACCCAACTTTTTGAAATTTAGAATTTTTTTCAATTCCTCAAAAACGATGAAAAACGGCGTGCTATAGTATGCCATACGATATGGGCTATAGCCCATGGTCAAAAATGATGAAAAACGAGGATAATTCTTTTTTCAAAAATAAAAAAAACGATGGGCTATAACCCAACTTTTTGAAATTTTGAATTTTTTTCAAATCCTCAAAAATGATGAAAAACGGCGTGCTATAGTATGCCATACGATATGGGCTATAGGCCCATGGTCAAAAATGATGAAAAACGAGGATATTCTTTTTTCTAAAATTCAAAAAACGATGGGCTATAACCCAACTTTTTGAAATTTTGATTTTTTTTCAAATCCTCAAAAATGATGAAAAACGGCGTGCTATAGTATGCCATACGATATGGGCTATAGCCCATGGTCAAAAATGATGAAAAACGAGGATAATTTTTTTTTTTCAAAAATTAAAAAAACGATGGGCTATAACCCAACTTTTTGAAATTTAGAATTTTTTTCAATTCCTCAAAAACGATGAAAAACGGCGTGCTATAGTATGCCATACGATATGGGCTATAGCCCATGGTCAAAAATGATGAAAAACGAGGATAATTTTTTTTTTCAAAAATTAAAAAAACGATGGGCTATAACCCAACTTTTTGAAATTTAGAATTTTTTTCAAATCCTCAAAAATGATGAAAAACGGCGTGCTATAGTATGCCATACGATATGGGCTATAGGCCCATGGTCAAAAATGATGAAAAACGAGGATATTTTTTTTTTCTAAAATTCAAAAAACGATGGGCTATAACCCAACTTTTTGAAATTTTTAATTTTTTTCAAATCCTCAAAAATGATGAAAAACGGCGTGCTATAGTATGCCATACGATATGGGCTATAGCCCATGGTCAAAAATGATGAAAAACGAGGATAATTTGATTTTTCAAAAAATCAAAAAACGATGGGCTATAACCCAACTTTTTGAAATTTTGAATTTTTTTCAAATCCTCAAAAACGATGAAAAATGGCGTGCTATAGTATGCCATACGATATGGGCTATAGGCCCATGGTCAAAAATGATGAAAAACGAGGATATTTTTTTTTCTAAAATTCAAAAAACGATGGGCTATAACCCAACTTTTTGAAATTTTGAATTTTTTTCAAATCCTCAAAAATGATGAAAAACGGCGTGCTATAGTATGCCATACGATATGGGCTATAGCCCATGGTCAAAAATGATGAAAAACGAGGATAATTTGATTTTTCAAAAATTCAAAAAACGTTGGGCTATAACCCAACTTTTTGAAATTTTGAATTTTTTTCAAATCCTCAAAAACGATGAAAAATGGCGTGCTATAGTATGCCATACGATATGGGCTATAGGCCCATGGTCAAAAATGATGAAAAACGAGGATATTTTTTTTTCTAAAATTCAAAAAACGATGGGCTATAACCCAACTTTTTGAAATTTTGAATTTTTTTCAAATCCTCAAAAATGATGAAAAACGGCGTGCTATAGTATGCCATACGATATGGGCTATAGGCCCATGGTCAAAAATGATGAAAAACGAGGATATTTTTTTTTTCTAAAATTCAAAAAACGATGGGCTATAACCCAACTTTTTGAAATTTTGAATTTTTTTCAAATCCTCAAAAACGATGAAAAATGGCGTGCTATAGTATGCCATACGATATGGGCTATAGGCCCATGGTCAAAAATGATGAAAAACGAGGATATTTTTTTTTCTAAAATTCAAAAAACGATGGGCTATAACCCAACTTTTTGAAATTTTGAATTTTTTTCAAATCCTCAAAAATGATGAAAAACGGCGTGCTATAGTATGCCATACGATATGGGCTATAGGCCCATGGTCAAAAATGATGAAAAACGAGGATATTTTTTTTTTCTAAAATTCAAAAAACGATGGGCTATAACCCAACTTTTTGAAATTTTTAATTTTTTTCAAATCCTCAAAAATGATGAAAAACGGCGTGCTATAGTATGCCATACGATATGGGCTATAGCCCATGGTCAAAAATGATGAAAAACGAGGATAATTTGATTTTTCAAAAAATCAAAAAACGATGGGCTATAACCCAACTTTTTGAAATTTTGAATTTTTTTCAAATCCTCAAAAACGATGAAAAATGGCGTGCTATAGTATGCCATACGATATGGGCTATAGGCCCATGGTCAAAAATGATGAAAAACGAGGATATTTTTTTTTCTAAAATTCAAAAAATGATGGGCTATAACCCAACTTTTTGAAATTTTGAATTTTTTTCAAATCCTCAAAAATGATGAAAAACGGCGTGCTATAGTATGCCATACGATATGGGCTATAGCCCATGGTCAAAAATGATGAAAAACGAGGATAATTTGATTTTTCAAAAATTCAAAAAACGATGGGCTATAACCCAACTTTTTGAAATTTTGAATTTTTTTCAAATCCTCAAAAACGATGAAAAATGGCGTGCTATAGTATGCCATACGATATGGGCTATAGCCCATGGTCAAAAATGATGAAAAACGAGGATAATTTTTTTTTTTCAAAAATTCAAAAAACGATGGGCTATAACCCAACTTTTTGAAATTTTGAATTTTTTTCAAATCCTCAAAAATGATGAAAAACGGCGTGCTATAGTATGCCATACGATATGGGCTATAGCCCATGGTCAAAAATGATGAAAAACGAGGATATTTTTTTTTTCAAAAATTAAAAAAACGATGGGCTATAACCCAACTTTTTGAAAATTTGAATTTTTTTCAATTCCTCAAAAACGATGAAAAATGGCGTGCTATAGTATGCCATACGATATGGGCTATAGCCCATGGTCAAAAATGATGAAAAACGAGGATTTTTTTTTTTCAAATATTCAAAAAACGATGGGCTATAACCCAACTTTTTGAAATTTAGATTTTTTTTCAAATCCTCAAAAATGATGAAAAACGGCGTGCTATAGTATGCCATACGATATGGGCTATAACCCATGGTCAAAAATGATGAAAAACGAGGATAAAAAATAAATTCAAAAATTCAAAAAACGATGGGCTATAACCCAACTTTTTGAAATTTAGAATTTTTTTCAATTCCTCAAAAACGATGAAAAACGGCGTGCTATAGTATGCCATACGATATGGGCTATAGCCCATGGTCAAAAATGATGAAAAACGAGGATAATTCTTTTTTCAAAAATAAAAAAAACGATGGGCTATAACCCAACTTTTTGAAATTTTGAATTTTTTTCAAATCCTCAAAAATGATGAAAAACGGCGTGCTATAGTATGCCATACGATATGGGCTATAGGCCCATGGTCAAAAATGATGAAAAACGAGGATATTCTTTTTTCTAAAATTCAAAAAACGATGGGCTATAACCCAACTTTTTGAAATTTTGATTTTTTTTCAAATCCTCAAAAATGATGAAAAACGGCGTGCTATAGTATGCCATACGATATGGGCTATAGCCCATGGTCAAAAATGATGAAAAACGAGGATAAAAAATAGATTCAAAAATTCAAAAAACGATGGGCTATAACCCAACTTTTTGAAATTTTGAATTTTTTTCAATTCCTCAAAAACGATGAAAAACGGCGTGCTATAGTATGCCATACGATATGGGCTATATCCCATGGTCAAAAATGATGAAAAACGAGGATAAAAAATAAATTCAAAAATTCAAAAAACGATGGGCTATAACCCAACTTTTTGAAATTTAGAATTTTTTTCAAATCCTCAAAAATGATGAAAAACGGCGTGCTATAGTATGCCATACGATATGGGCTATAGCCCATGGTCAAAAATGATGAAAAACGAGGATAATTTTTTTTTTCAAAAATTCAAAAAACGATGGGCTATAACCCAACTTTTTGAAATTTTGAATTTTTTTCAAATCCTCAAAAATGATGAAAAACGGCGTGCTATAGTATGCCATACGATATGGGCTATAGCCCATGGTCAAAAATGATGAAAAACGAGGATTTTTTTTTCAAAAATTCAAAAAACGATGGGCTATAACCCAACTTTTTGAAATTTTGAATTTTTTTCAAATCCTCAAAAATGATGAAAAACGGCGTGCTATAGTATGCCATACGATATGGGCTATAGCCCATGGTCAAAAATGATGAAAAACGAGGATAAAAAATAAATTCAAAAATTCAAAAAACGATGGGCTATAACCCAACTTTTTGAAATTTTGAATTTTTTTCAATTCCTCAAAAACAATGAAAAACGGCGTGCTATAGTATGCCATACGATATGGGCTATAGCCCATGGTCAAAAATGATGAAAAACGAGGATAATTTGATTTTTCAAAAAATCAAAAAACGATGGGCTATAACCCAACTTTTTGAAATTTTGAATTTTTTTCAAATCCTCAAAAACGATGAAAAATGGCGTGCTATAGTATGCCATACGATATGGGCTATAGGCCCATGGTCAAAAATGATGAAAAACGAGGATATTTTTTTTTCTAAAATTCAAAAAATGATGGGCTATAACCCAACTTTTTGAAATTTTGAATTTTTTTCAAATCCTCAAAAATGATGAAAAACGGCGTGCTATAGTATGCCATACGATATGGGCTATAGCCCATGGTCAAAAATGATGAAAAACGAGGATAATTTGATTTTTCAAAAATTCAAAAAACGATGGGCTATAACCCAACTTTTTGAAATTTTGAATTTTTTTCAAATCCTCAAAAACGATGAAAAATGGCGTGCTATAGTATGCCATACGATATGGGCTATAGCCCATGGTCAAAAATGATGAAAAACGAGGATAATTTTTTTTTTTCAAAAATTCAAAAAACGATGGGCTATAACCCAACTTTTTGAAATTTTGAATTTTTTTCAAATCCTCAAAAATGATGAAAAACGGCGTGCTATAGTATGCCATACGATATGGGCTATAGCCCATGGTCAAAAATGATGAAAAACGAGGATATTTTTTTTTTCAAAAATTAAAAAAACGATGGGCTATAACCCAACTTTTTGAAAATTTGAATTTTTTTCAATTCCTCAAAAACGATGAAAAATGGCGTGCTATAGTATGCCATACGATATGGGCTATAGCCCATGGTCAAAAATGATGAAAAACGAGGATTTTTTTTTTTCAAATATTCAAAAAACGATGGGCTATAACCCAACTTTTTGAAATTTAGATTTTTTTTCAAATCCTCAAAAATGATGAAAAACGGCGTGCTATAGTATGCCATACGATATGGGCTATAACCCATGGTCAAAAATGATGAAAAACGAGGATAAAAAATAAATTCAAAAATTCAAAAAACGATGGGCTATAACCCAACTTTTTGAAATTTAGAATTTTTTTCAATTCCTCAAAAACGATGAAAAACGGCGTGCTATAGTATGCCATACGATATGGGCTATAGCCCATGGTCAAAAATGATGAAAAACGAGGATAATTCTTTTTTCAAAAATAAAAAAAACGATGGGCTATAACCCAACTTTTTGAAATTTTGAATTTTTTTCAAATCCTCAAAAATGATGAAAAACGGCGTGCTATAGTATGCCATACGATATGGGCTATAGGCCCATGGTCAAAAATGATGAAAAACGAGGATATTCTTTTTTCTAAAATTCAAAAAACGATGGGCTATAACCCAACTTTTTGAAATTTTGATTTTTTTTCAAATCCTCAAAAATGATGAAAAACGGCGTGCTATAGTATGCCATACGATATGGGCTATAGCCCATGGTCAAAAATGATGAAAAACGAGGATAAAAAATAGATTCAAAAATTCAAAAAACGATGGGCTATAACCCAACTTTTTGAAATTTTGAATTTTTTTCAATTCCTCAAAAACGATGAAAAACGGCGTGCTATAGTATGCCATACGATATGGGCTATATCCCATGGTCAAAAATGATGAAAAACGAGGATAAAAAATAAATTCAAAAATTCAAAAAACGATGGGCTATAACCCAACTTTTTGAAATTTAGAATTTTTTTCAAATCCTCAAAAATGATGAAAAACGGCGTGCTATAGTATGCCATACGATATGGGCTATAGCCCATGGTCAAAAATGATGAAAAACGAGGATAATTTTTTTTTTCAAAAATTCAAAAAACGATGGGCTATAACCCAACTTTTTGAAATTTTGAATTTTTTTCAAATCCTCAAAAATGATGAAAAACGGCGTGCTATAGTATGCCATACGATATGGGCTATAGCCCATGGTCAAAAATGATGAAAAACGAGGATTTTTTTTTCAAAAATTCAAAAAACGATGGGCTATAACCCAACTTTTTGAAATTTTGAATTTTTTTCAAATCCTCAAAAATGATGAAAAACGGCGTGCTATAGTATGCCATACGATATGGGCTATAGCCCATGGTCAAAAATGATGAAAAACGAGGATAAAAAATAAATTCAAAAATTCAAAAAACGATGGGCTATAACCCAACTTTTTGAAATTTTGAATTTTTTTCAATTCCTCAAAAACAATGAAAAACGGCGTGCTATAGTATGCCATACGATATGGGCTATAGCCCATGGTCAAAAATGATGAAAAACGAGGATATATATATTTTTTTTAAATTAAAAAAACGATGGGTTATAACCCAACTTTTTGAAATTTTGAATTTTTTTCAAATCCTCAAAAATGATGAAAAACGGCGTGCTATAGTATGCCATACGATATGGGCTATAGCCCATGGTCAAAAATGATGAAAAACGAGGATTTTCTTTTTTTTTCAAAAATTCAAAAAACGATGGGCTATAACCCAACTTTTTTAAATTTTGAATTTTTTTCAATTCCTCAAAAACGATGAAAAACGGCGTGCTATAGTATGCCATACGATATGGGCTATATCCCATGGTCAAAAATGATGAAAAACGAGGATAAAAAATAAATTCAAAAATTCAAAAAACGATGGGCTATAACCCAACTTTTTGAAATTTTGAATTTTTTTCAAATCCTCAAAAATGATGAAAAACGGCGTGCTATAGTATGCCATACCATATGGGCTATAGCCCATGGTCAAAAATGATGAAAAACGAGGATAATTTTATTTTTCAAAAATTCAAAAAACGATGGGCTATAACCCAACTTTTTGAAATTTTGAATTTTTTTCAATTCCTCAAAAACGATGAAAAACGGCGTGCTATAGTATGCCATACGATATGGGCTATAGCCCATGGTCAAAAATGATGAAAAACGAGGATTTTTTTTTTCTTCAAAAATTCAAAAAATGATGGGCTATAACCCAACTTTTTGAAATTTTGAATTTTTTTCAAATCCTCAAAAATGATGAAAAACGGCGTGCTATAGTATGCCATACGATATGGGCTATAACCCATGGTCAAAAATGATGAAAAACGAGGATTTTCTTTTTTTTCAAAAAATCAAAAAACGATGGGCTATAACCCAACTTTTTGAAATTTTGAATTTTTTTCAATTCCTCAAAAACGATGAAAAACGGCGTGCTATAGTATGCCATACGATATGGGCTATAGCCCATGGTCAAAAAAGATGAAAAACGAGGATTTTCTTTTTTTTTCAAAAATTCAAAAAACGATGGGCTATAACCCAACTTTTTTAAATTTTGAATTTTTTTCAATTCCTCAAAAACGATGAAAAACGGCGTGCTATAGTATGCCATACGATATGGGCTATATCCCATGGTCAAAAATGATGAAAAACGAGGATAAAAAATAAATTCAAAAATTCAAAAAACGATGGGCTATAACCCAACTTTTTGAAATTTTGAATTTTTTTCAAATCCTCAAAAATGATGAAAAACGGCGTGCTATAGTATGCCATACCATATGGGCTATAGCCCATGGTCAAAAATGATGAAAAACGAGGATAATTTTATTTTTCAAAAATTCAAAAAACGATGGGCTATAACCCAACTTTTTGAAATTTTGAATTTTTTTCAATTCCTCAAAAACGATGAAAAACGGCGTGCTATAGTATGCCATACGATATGGGCTATAGCCCATGGTCAAAAATGATGAAAAACGAGGATTTTTTTTTTCTTCAAAAATTCAAAAAATGATGGGCTATAACCCAACTTTTTGAAATTTTGAATTTTTTTCAAATCCTCAAAAATGATGAAAAACGGCGTGCTATAGTATGCCATACGATATGGGCTATAACCCATGGTCAAAAATGATGAAAAACGAGGATTTTCTTTTTTTTCAAAAAATCAAAAAACGATGGGCTATAACCCAACTTTTTGAAATTTTGAATTTTTTTCAATTCCTCAAAAACGATGAAAAACGGCGTGCTATAGTATGCCATACGATATGGGCTATAGCCCATGGTCAAAAAAGATGAAAAACGAGGATAAAAAATAAATTCAAAAATTCAAAAAACGATGGGCTATAACCCAACTTTTTGAAATTTTGAATTTTTTTCAATTCCTCAAAAACGATGAAAAACGGCGTGCTATAGTATGCCATACGATATGGGCTATAGCCCATGGTCAAAAATGATGAAAAACGAGGATATTTTTTTTTCTCCAAAAATTCAAAAAACTATGGGCTATAACCCAACTTTTTGAAAATTTGAATTTTTTTCAAATCCTCAACAATGATGAAAAACGGTGTGCTATAGTATGCCATACGATATGGGCTATAGCCCATGGTCAAAAATGATGAAAAACGAGGATTTCTTTTTTTTCTAAAATTCAAAAAACGATGGGCTATAACCCAACTTTTTGAAATTTTGAATTTTTTTCAATTCCTCAAAAACGATGAAAAACGGCGTGCTATAGTATGCCATACGATATGGGCTATAGCCCATGGTAAAAAATGATGAAAAACGAGGATTTTTTTTTTTTTCAAAAATTCAAAAAACGATGGGCTATAACCCAACTTTTTGAAATTTTGAATTTTTTTCAAATCCACAAAAATGATGAAAAACGGCATGCTATAGTATGCCATACGATATGGGCTATAGGCCCATGGTCAAAAATGATGAAAAACGAGGATATTCTTTTTTCTAAAATTCAAAAAACGATGGGCTATAACCCAACTTTTTGAAATTTTGATTTTTTTTCAAATCCTCAAAAATGATGAAAAACGGCGTGCTATAGTATGCCATACGATATGGGCTATAGCCCATGGTCAAAAATGATGAAAAACGAGGATAAAAAATAGATTCAAAAATTCAAAAAACGATGGGCTATAACCCAACTTTTTGAAATTTTGAATTTTTTTCAATTCCTCAAAAACGATGAAAAACGGCGTGCTATAGTATGCCATACGATATGGGCTATATCCCATGGTCAAAAATGATGAAAAACGAGGATAAAAAATAAATTCAAAAATTCAAAAAACGATGGGCTATAACCCAACTTTTTGAAATTTAGAATTTTTTTCAAATCCTCAAAAATGATGAAAAACGGCGTGCTATAGTATGCCATACGATATGGGCTATAGCCCATGGTAAAAAATGATGAAAAACGAGGATAATTTTTTTTTTCAAAAATTCAAAAAACGATGGGCTATAACCCAACTTTTTGAAATTTTGAATTTTTTTCAAATCCTCAAAAATGATGAAAAACGGCGTGCTATAGTATGCCATACGATATGGGCTATAGCCCATGGTCAAAAATGATGAAAAACGAGGATTTTTTTTTCAAAAATTCAAAAAACGATGGGCTATAACCCAACTTTTTGAAATTTTGAATTTTTTTCAAATCCTCAAAAATGATGAAAAACGGCGTGCTATAGTATGCCATACGATATGGGCTATAGCCCATGGTCAAAAATGATGAAAAACGAGGATAAAAAATAAATTCAAAAATTCAAAAAACGATGGGCTATAACCCAACTTTTTGAAATTTTGAATTTTTTTCAATTCCTCAAAAACAATGAAAAACGGCGTGCTATAGTATGCCATACGATATGGGCTATAGCCCATGGTCAAAAATGATGAAAAACGAGGATATATATATTTTTTTTAAATTAAAAAAACGATGGGTTATAACCCAACTTTTTGAAATTTTGAATTTTTTTCAAATCCTCAAAAATGATGAAAAACGGCGTGCTATAGTATGCCATACGATATGGGCTATAGCCCATGGTCAAAAATGATGAAAAACGAGGATTTTCTTTTTTTTTCAAAAATTCAAAAAACGATGGGCTATAACCCAACTTTTTTAAATTTTGAATTTTTTTCAATTCCTCAAAAACGATGAAAAACGGCGTGCTATAGTATGCCATACGATATGGGCTATATCCCATGGTCAAAAATGATGAAAAACGAGGATAAAAAATAAATTCAAAAATTCAAAAAACGATGGGCTATAACCCAACTTTTTGAAATTTTGAATTTTTTTCAAATCCTCAAAAATGATGAAAAACGGCGTGCTATAGTATGCCATACCATATGGGCTATAGCCCATGGTCAAAAATGATGAAAAACGAGGATAATTTTATTTTTCAAAAATTCAAAAAACGATGGGCTATAACCCAACTTTTTGAAATTTTGAATTTTTTTCAATTCCTCAAAAACGATGAAAAACGGCGTGCTATAGTATGCCATACGATATGGGCTATAGCCCATGGTCAAAAATGATGAAAAACGAGGATTTTTTTTTTCTTCAAAAATTCAAAAAATGATGGGCTATAACCCAACTTTTTGAAATTTTGAATTTTTTTCAATTCCTCAAAAACGATGAAAAACGGCGTGCTATAGTATGCCATACGATATGGGCTATAGCCCATGGTCAAAAAAGATGAAAAACGAGGATAAAAAATAAATTCAAAAATTCAAAAAACGATGGGCTATAACCCAACTTTTTGAAATTTTGAATTTTTTTCAATTCCTCAAAAACGATGAAAAACGGCGTGCTATAGTATGCCATACGATATGGGCTATAGCCCATGGTCAAAAATGATGAAAAACGAGGATATTTTTTTTTCTCCAAAAATTCAAAAAACTATGGGCTATAACCCAACTTTTTGAAAATTTGAATTTTTTTCAAATCCTCAACAATGATGAAAAACGGTGTGCTATAGTATGCCATACGATATGGGCTATAGCCCATGGTCAAAAATGATGAAAAACGAGGATTTCTTTTTTTTCTAAAATTCAAAAAACGATGGGCTATAACCCAACTTTTTGAAATTTTGAATTTTTTTCAATTCCTCAAAAACGATGAAAAACGGCGTGCTATAGTATGCCATACGATATGGGCTATAGCCCATGGTAAAAAATGATGAAAAACGAGGATTTTTTTTTTTTCAAAAATTCAAAAAACGATGGGCTATAACCCAACTTTTTGAAATTTTGAATTTTTTTCAAATCCACAAAAATGATGAAAAACGGCGTGCTATAGTATGCCATACGACATGGGCTATAGCCCATGGTCAAAAATGATGAAAAACGAGGATAATTTTTTTTTTCAAAAATTCAAAAAACGATGGGCTATAACCCAACTTTTAGAAATTTTGATGTTTTTTCAATTCCTCAAAAACGATGAAAAACGGCGTGCTATAGTATGCCATACCATATGGGCTATAGCCCATGGTCAAAAATGATGAAAAACGAGGATATTATTTTTTTTTAATTCAAAAAACGATGGGCTATAACCCAACTTTTTGAAATTTTGAATTTTTTTCAAATCCTCAAAAATGATGAAAAACGGCGTGCTATAGTATGCCATACGATATGGGCTATAGCCCATGGTCAAAAATGATGAAAAACGAGGATAAAAAATAAATTCAAAAATTCAAAAAACGATGGGCTATAACCCAACTTTTTGAAATTTTGAATTTTTTTCAATTCCTCAAAAACGATGAAAAACGGCGTGCTATAGTATGCCATACGATATGGGCTATATCCCATGGTCAAAAATGATGAAAAACGAGGATAAAAAATAAATTCAAAAATTCAAAAAACGATGGGCTATAACCCAACTTTTTGAAATTTAGAATTTTTTTCAAATCCTCAAAAATGATGAAAAACGGCGTGCTATAGTATGCCATACGATATGGGCTATAGCCCATGGTCAAAAATGATGAAAAACGAGGATAATTTTATTTTTCAAAAATTCAAAAAACGATGGGCTATAACCCAACTTTTTGAAATTTTTAATTTTTTTCAAATCCTCAAAAATGATGAAAAACGGCGTGCTATAGTATGCCATACGATATGGGCTATAGCCCATGGTCAAAAATGATGAAAAACGAGGATTTTTTTTTTCAAAAATTCAAAAAACGATGGGCTATAACCCAACTTTTTGAAATTTTGAATTTTTTTCAAATCCTCAAAAATGATGAAAAACGGCGTGCTATAGTATGCCATACGATATGGGCTATAGCCCATGGTCAAAAATGATGAAAAACAAGGATAAAAATAAATTCAAAAATTCAAAAAACGATGGGCTATAACCCAACTTTTTGAAATTTAGAATTTTTTTCAATTCCTCAAAAACGATGAAAAACGGCGTGCTATAGTATGCCATACGATATGGGCTATAGCCCATGGTCAAAAATGATGAAAAACGAGGATTTTTTTTTTTTTCAAAAATTCAAAAAACGATGGGCTATAACCCAACTTTTTGAAATTTTGAATTTTTTTCAAATCCACAAAAATGATGAAAAACGGCGTGCTATAGTATGCCATACGACATGGGCTATAGCCCATGGTCAAAAATGATGAAAAACGAGGATAAAAAATTAATTCAAAAATTCAAAAAACGATGGGCTATAACCCAACTTTTTGAAATTTTGAATTTTTTTCAATTCCTCAAAAACGATGAAAAACGGCGTGCTATAGTATGCCATACGATATGGGCTATATCCCATGGTCAAAAATGATGAAAAACGAGGATAAAAAATAAATTCAAAAATTCAAAAAACGATGGGCTATAACCCAACTTTTTGAAATTTAGAATTTTTTTCAAATCCTCAAAAATGATGAAAAACGGCGTGCTATAGTATGCCATACGATATGGGCTATAGCCCATGGTCAAAAATGATGAAAAACGAGGATAATTTTATTTTTCAAAAATTCAAAAAACGATGGGCTATAACCCAACTTTTTGAAATTTTTAATTTTTTTCAAATCCTCAAAAATGATGAAAAACGGCGTGCTATAGTATGCCATACGATATGGGCTATAGCCCATGGTCAAAAATGATGAAAAACGAGGATTTTTTTTTTCAAAAATTCAAAAAACGATGGGCTATAACCCAACTTTTTGAAATTTTGAATTTTTTTCAAATCCTCAAAAATGATGAAAAACGGCGTGCTATAGTATGCCATACGATATGGGCTATAGCCCATGGTCAAAAATGATGAAAAACAAGGATAAAAATAAATTCAAAAATTCAAAAAACGATGGGCTATAACCCAACTTTTTGAAATTTAGAATTTTTTTCAATTCCTCAAAAACGATGAAAAACGGCGTGCTATAGTATGCCATACGATATGGGCTATAGCCCATGGTCAAAAATGATGAAAAACGAGGATTTTTTTTTTTTTCAAAAATTCAAAAAACGATGGGCTATAACCCAACTTTTTGAAATTTTGAATTTTTTTCAAATCCACAAAAATGATGAAAAACGGCGTGCTATAGTATGCCATACGACATGGGCTATAGCCCATGGTCAAAAATGATGAAAAACGAGGATAAAAAATTAATTCAAAAATTCAAAAAACGATGGGCTATAACCCAACTTTTTGAAATTTTGAATTTTTTTCAATTCCTCAAAAACGATGAAAAACGGCGTGCTATAGTATGCCATACGATATGGGCTATATCCCATGGTCAAAAATGATGAAAAACGAGGATAAAAAATAAATTCAAAAATTCAAAAAACGATGGGCTATAACCCAACTTTTTGAAATTTAGAATTTTTTTCAAATCCTCAAAAATGATGAAAAACGGCGTGCTATAGTATGCCATACGATATGGGCTATAGCCCATGGTCAAAAATGATGAAAAACGAGGATAATTTTATTTTTCAAAAATTCAAAAAACGATGGGCTATAACCCAACTTTTTGAAATTTTTAATTTTTTTCAAATCCTCAAAAATGATGAAAAACGGCGTGCTATAGTATGCCATACGATATGGGCTATAGCCCATGGTCAAAAATGATGAAAAACGAGGATTTTTTTTTTCAAAAATTCAAAAAACGATGGGCTATAACCCAACTTTTTGAAATTTTGAATTTTTTTCAATTCCTCAAAAACGATGAAAAACGGCGTGCTATAGTATGCCATACGATATGGGCTATAGCCCATGGTCAAAAATGATGAAAAACGAGGATAATTTTTTTTTTTCAAAAATTAAAAAAACGATGGGCTATAACCCAACTTTTTGAAATTTAGAATTTTTTTCAATTCCTCAAAAACGATGAAAAACGGCGTGCTATAGTATGCCATACGATATGGGCTATAGGCCCATGGTCAAAAATGATGAAAAACGAGGATTTTTTTTTTTTCTAAAATTCAAAAAACGATGGGCTATAACCCAACTTTTTGAAATTTTTAATTTTTTTCAAATCCTCAAAAATGATGAAAAACGGCGTGCTATAGTATGCCATACGATATGGGCTATAGCCCATGGTCAAAAATGATGAAAAACGAGGATAATTTGATTTTTCAAAAAATCAAAAAACGATGGGCTATAACCCAACTTTTTGAAATTTTGAATTTTTTTCAAATCCTCAAAAACGATGAAAAATGGCGTGCTATAGTATGCCATACGATATGGGCTATAGGCCCATGGTCAAAAATGATGAAAAACGAGGATATTTTTTTTTCTAAAATTCAAAAAACGATGGGCTATAACCCAACTTTTTGAAATTTTGAATTTTTTTCAAATCCTCAAAAATGATGAAAAACGGCGTGCTATAGTATGCCATACGATATGGGCTATAGCCCATGGTCAAAAATGATGAAAAACGAGGATAATTTGATTTTTCAAAAATTCAAAAAACGATGGGCTATAACCCAACTTTTTGAAATTTTGAATTTTTTTCAAATCCTCAAAAACGATGAAAAATTGCGTGCTATAGTATGCCATACGATATGGGCTATAGCCCATGGTCAAAAATGATGAAAAACGAGGATAATTTTTTTTTTCAAAAATTCAAAAAACGATGGGCTATAACCCAACTTTTTGAAATTTTGAATTTTTTTCAAATCCTCAAAAATGATGAAAAACGGCGTGCTATAGTATGCCATACGATATGGGCTATAGCCCATGGTCAAAAATGATGAAAAACGAGGATTTTTTTTTTTTCAAAAATTAAAAAAACGATGGGCTATAACCCAACTTTTTGAAAATTTGAATTTTTTTCAATTCCTCAAAAACGATGAAAAATGGCGTGCTATAGTATGCCATACGATATGGGCTATAGCCCATGGTCAAAAATGATGAAAAACGAGGATTTTTTTTTTTTCAAATATTCAAAAAACGATGGGCTATAACCCAACTTTTTGAAATTTAGATTTTTTTTCAAATCCTCAAAAATGATGAAAAACGGCGTGCTATAGTATGCCATACGATATGGGCTATAACCCATGGTCAAAAATGATGAAAAACGAGGATAAAAAATAAATTCAAAAATTCAAAAAACGATGGGCTATAACCCAACTTTTTGAAATTTAGAATTTTTTTCAATTCCTCAAAAACGATGAAAAACGGCGTGCTATAGTATGCCATACCATATGGGCTATAGCCCATGGTCAAAAATGATGAAAAACGAGGATAATTCTTTTTTCAAAAATTAAAAAAACGATGGGCTATAACCCAACTTTTTGAAATTTTGAATTTTTTTCAAATCCTCAAAAATGATGAAAAACGGCGTGCTATAGTATGCCATACGATATGGGCTATAGGCCCATGGTCAAAAATGATGAAAAACGAGGATATTCTTTTTTCTAAAATTCAAAAAACGATGGGCTATAACCCAACTTTTTGAAATTTTGATTTTTTTTCAAATCCTCAAAAATGATGAAAAACGGCGTGCTATAGTATGCCATACGATATGGGCTATAGCCCATGGTCAAAAATGATGAAAAACGAGGATAAAAAATAAATTCAAAAATTCAAAAAACGATGGGCTATAACCCAACTTTTTGAAATTTTGAATTTTTTTCAATTCCTCAAAAACGATGAAAAACGGCGTGCTATAGTATGCCATACGATATGGGCTATAGCCCATGGTCAAAAATGATGAAAAACGAGGATATTTTTTTTTCTCCAAAAATTCAAAAAACTATGGGCTATAACCCAACTTTTTGAAAATTTGAATTTTTTTCAAATCCTCAACAATGATGAAAAACGGTGTGCTATAGTATGCCATACGATATGGGCTATAGCCCATGGTCAAAAATGATGAAAAACGAGGATTTCTTTTTTTTCTAAAATTCAAAAAACGATGGGCTATAACCCAACTTTTTGAAATTTTGAATTTTTTTCAATTCCTCAAAAACGATGAAAAACGGCGTGCTATAGTATGCCATACGATATGGGCTATAGCCCATGGTAAAAAATGATGAAAAACGAGGATTTTTTTTTTTTTCAAAAATTCAAAAAACGATGGGCTATAACCCAACTTTTTGAAATTTTGAATTTTTTTCAAATCCACAAAAATGATGAAAAACGGCATGCTATAGTATGCCATACGATATGGGCTATAGGCCCATGGTCAAAAATGATGAAAAACGAGGATATTCTTTTTTCTAAAATTCAAAAAACGATGGGCTATAACCCAACTTTTTGAAATTTTGATTTTTTTTTAAATCCTCAAAAATGATGAAAAACGGCGTGCTATAGTATGCCATACGATATGGGCTATAGCCCATGGTCAAAAATGATGAAAAACGAGGATAAAAAATAGATTCAAAAATTCAAAAAACGATGGGCTATAACCCAACTTTTTGAAATTTTGAATTTTTTTCAATTCCTCAAAAACGATGAAAAACGGCGTGCTATAGTATGCCATACGATATGGGCTATATCCCATGGTCAAAAATGATGAAAAACGAGGATAAAAAATAAATTCAAAAATTCAAAAAACGATGGGCTATAACCCAACTTTTTGAAATTTAGAATTTTTTTCAAATCCTCAAAAATGATGAAAAACGGCGTGCTATAGTATGCCATACGATATGGGCTATAGCCCATGGTCAAAAATGATGAAAAACGAGGATAATTTTTTTTTTCAAAAATTCAAAAAACGATGGGCTATAACCCAACTTTTTGAAATTTTGAATTTTTTTCAAATCCTCAAAAATGATGAAAAACGGCGTGCTATAGTATGCCATACGATATGGGCTATAGCCCATGGTCAAAAATGATGAAAAACGAGGATTTTTTTTTCAAAAATTCAAAAAACGATGGGCTATAACCCAACTTTTTGAAATTTTGAATTTTTTTCAAATCCTCAAAAATGATGAAAAACGGCGTGCTATAGTATGCCATACGATATGGGCTATAGCCCATGGTCAAAAATGATGAAAAACGAGGATAAAAAATAAATTCAAAAATTCAAAAAACGATGGGCTATAACCCAACTTTTTGAAATTTTGAATTTTTTTCAATTCCTCAAAAACAATGAAAAACGGCGTGCTATAGTATGCCATACGATATGGGCTATAGCCCATGGTCAAAAATGATGAAAAACGAGGATATATATATTTTTTTTAAATTAAAAAAACGATGGGTTATAACCCAACTTTTTGAAATTTTGAATTTTTTTCAAATCCTCAAAAATGATGAAAAACGGCGTGCTATAGTATGCCATACGATATGGGCTATAGCCCATGGTCAAAAATGATGAAAAACGAGGATTTTCTTTTTTTTTCAAAAATTCAAAAAACGATGGGCTATAACCCAACTTTTTTAAATTTTGAATTTTTTTCAATCCTCAAAAACGATGAAAAACGGCGTGCTATAGTATGCCATACGATATGGGCTATATCCCATGGTCAAAAATGATGAAAAACGAGGATAAAAAATAAATTCAAAAATTCAAAAAACGATGGGCTATAACCCAACTTTTTGAAATTTTGAATTTTTTTCAAATCCTCAAAAATGATGAAAAACGGCGTGCTATAGTATGCCATACCATATGGGCTATAGCCCATGGTCAAAAATGATGAAAAACGAGGATAATTTTATTTTTCAAAAATTCAAAAAACGATGGGCTATAACCCAACTTTTTGAAATTTTGAATTTTTTTCAATTCCTCAAAAACGATGAAAAACGGCGTGCTATAGTATGCCATACGATATGGGCTATAGCCCATGGTCAAAAATGATGAAAAACGAGGATTTTTTTTTTCTTCAAAAATTCAAAAAATGATGGGCTATAACCCAACTTTTTGAAATTTTGAATTTTTTTCAATTCCTCAAAAACGATGAAAAACGGCGTGCTATAGTATGCCATACGATATGGGCTATAGCCCATGGTCAAAAAAGATGAAAAACGAGGATAAAAAATAAATTCAAAAATTCAAAAAACGATGGGCTATAACCCAACTTTTTGAAATTTTGAATTTTTTTCAATTCCTCAAAAACGATGAAAAACGGCGTGCTATAGTATGCCATACGATATGGGCTATAGCCCATGGTCAAAAATGATGAAAAACGAGGATATTTTTTTTTCTCCAAAAATTCAAAAAACTATGGGCTATAACCCAACTTTTTGAAAATTTGAATTTTTTTCAAATCCTCAACAATGATGAAAAACGGTGTGCTATAGTATGCCATACGATATGGGCTATAGCCCATGGTCAAAAATGATGAAAAACGAGGATTTCTTTTTTTTCTAAAATTCAAAAAACGATGGGCTATAACCCAACTTTTTGAAATTTTGAATTTTTTTCAATTCCTCAAAAACGATGAAAAACGGCGTGCTATAGTATGCCATACGATATGGGCTATAGCCCATGGTAAAAAATGATGAAAAACGAGGATTTTTTTTTTTTCAAAAATTCAAAAAACGATGGGCTATAACCCAACTTTTTGAAATTTTGAATTTTTTTCAAATCCACAAAAATGATGAAAAACGGCGTGCTATAGTATGCCATACGACATGGGCTATAGCCCATGGTCAAAAATGATGAAAAACGAGGATAATTTTTTTTTTCAAAAATTCAAAAAACGATGGGCTATAACCCAACTTTTAGAAATTTTGATGTTTTTTCAATTCCTCAAAAACGATGAAAAACGGCGTGCTATAGTATGCCATACCATATGGGCTATAGCCCATGGTCAAAAATGATGAAAAACGAGGATATTATTTTTTTTTAATTCAAAAAACGATGGGCTATAACCCAACTTTTTGAAATTTTGAATTTTTTTCAAATCCTCAAAAATGATGAAAAACGGCGTGCTATAGTATGGCATACGATATGGGCTATAGCCCATGGTCAAAAATGATGAAAAACGAGGATAAAAAATAAATTCAAAAATTCAAAAAACGATGGGCTATAACCCAACTTTTTGAAATTTTGAATTTTTTTCAATTCCTCAAAAACGATGAAAAACGGCGTGCTATAGTATGCCATACGATATGGGCTATATCCCATGGTCAAAAATGATGAAAAACGAGGATAAAAAATAAATTCAAAAATTCAAAAAACGATGGGCTATAACCCAACTTTTTGAAATTTTGAATTTTTTTCAAATCCTCAAAAATGATGAAAAACGGCGTGCTATAGTATGCCATACCATATGGGCTATAGCCCATGGTCAAAAATGATGAAAAACGAGGATAATTTTATTTTTCAAAAATTCAAAAAACGATGGGCTATAACCCAACTTTTTGAAATTTTGAATTTTTTTCAATTCCTCAAAAACGATGAAAAACGGCGTGCTATAGTATGCCATACGATATGGGCTATAGCCCATGGTCAAAAATGATGAAAAACGAGGATTTTTTTTTTCTTCAAAAATTCAAAAAATGATGGGCTATAACCCAACTTTTTGAAATTTTGAATTTTTTTCAATTCCTCAAAAACGATGAAAAACGGCGTGCTATAGTATGCCATACGATATGGGCTATAGCCCATGGTCAAAAAAGATGAAAAACGAGGATAAAAAATAAATTCAAAAATTCAAAAAACGATGGGCTATAACCCAACTTTTTGAAATTTTGAATTTTTTTCAATTCCTCAAAAACGATGAAAAACGGCGTGCTATAGTATGCCATACGATATGGGCTATAGCCCATGGTCAAAAATGATGAAAAACGAGGATATTTTTTTTTCTCCAAAAATTCAAAAAACTATGGGCTATAACCCAACTTTTTGAAAATTTGAATTTTTTTCAAATCCTCAACAATGATGAAAAACGGTGTGCTATAGTATGCCATACGATATGGGCTATAGCCCATGGTCAAAAATGATGAAAAACGAGGATTTCTTTTTTTTCTAAAATTCAAAAAACGATGGGCTATAACCCAACTTTTTGAAATTTTGAATTTTTTTCAATTCCTCAAAAACGATGAAAAACGGCGTGCTATAGTATGCCATACGATATGGGCTATAGCCCATGGTAAAAAATGATGAAAAACGAGGATTTTTTTTTTTTCAAAAATTCAAAAAACGATGGGCTATAACCCAACTTTTTGAAATTTTGAATTTTTTTCAAATCCACAAAAATGATGAAAAACGGCGTGCTATAGTATGCCATACGACATGGGCTATAGCCCATGGTCAAAAATGATGAAAAACGAGGATAATTTTTTTTTTCAAAAATTCAAAAAACGATGGGCTATAACCCAACTTTTAGAAATTTTGATGTTTTTTCAATTCCTCAAAAACGATGAAAAACGGCGTGCTATAGTATGCCATACCATATGGGCTATAGCCCATGGTCAAAAATGATGAAAAACGAGGATATTATTTTTTTTTAATTCAAAAAACGATGGGCTATAACCCAACTTTTTGAAATTTTGAATTTTTTTCAAATCCTCAAAAATGATGAAAAACGGCGTGCTATAGTATGCCATACGATATGGGCTATAGCCCATGGTCAAAAATGATGAAAAACGAGGATAAAAAATAAATTCAAAAATTCAAAAAACGATGGGCTATAACCCAACTTTTTGAAATTTTGAATTTTTTTCAATTCCTCAAAAACGATGAAAAACGGCGTGCTATAGTATGCCATACGATATGGGCTATATCCCATGGTCAAAAATGATGAAAAACGAGGATAAAAAATAAATTCAAAAATTCAAAAAACGATGGGCTATAACCCAACTTTTTGAAATTTAGAATTTTTTTCAAATCCTCAAAAATGATGAAAAACGGCGTGCTATAGTATGCCATACGATATGGGCTATAGCCCATGGTCAAAAATGATGAAAAACGAGGATAATTTTATTTTTCAAAAATTCAAAAAACGATGGGCTATAACCCAACTTTTTGAAATTTTTAATTTTTTTCAAATCCTCAAAAATGATGAAAAACGGCGTGCTATAGTATGCCATACGATATGGGCTATAGCCCATGGTCAAAAATGATGAAAAACGAGGATTTTTTTTTTCAAAAATTCAAAAAACGATGGGCTATAACCCAACTTTTTGAAATTTTGAATTTTTTTCAAATCCTCAAAAATGATGAAAAACGGCGTGCTATAGTATGCCATACGATATGGGCTATAGCCCATGGTCAAAAATGATGAAAAACAAGGATAAAAATAAATTCAAAAATTCAAAAAACGATGGGCTATAACCCAACTTTTTGAAATTTAGAATTTTTTTCAATTCCTCAAAAACGATGAAAAACGGCGTGCTATAGTATGCCATACGATATGGGCTATAGCCCATGGTCAAAAATGATGAAAAACGAGGATTTTTTTTTTTTTCAAAAATTCAAAAAACGATGGGCTATAACCCAACTTTTTGAAATTTTGAATTTTTTTCAAATCCACAAAAATGATGAAAAACGGCGTGCTATAGTATGCCATACGACATGGGCTATAGCCCATGGTCAAAAATGATGAAAAACGAGGATAAAAAATTAATTCAAAAATTCAAAAAACGATGGGCTATAACCCAACTTTTTGAAATTTTGAATTTTTTTCAATTCCTCAAAAACGATGAAAAACGGCGTGCTATAGTATGCCATACGATATGGGCTATATCCCATGGTCAAAAATGATGAAAAACGAGGATAAAAAATAAATTCAAAAATTCAAAAAACGATGGGCTATAACCCAACTTTTTGAAATTTAGAATTTTTTTCAAATCCTCAAAAATGATGAAAAACGGCGTGCTATAGTATGCCATACGATATGGGCTATAGCCCATGGTCAAAAATGATGAAAAACGAGGATAATTTTATTTTTCAAAAATTCAAAAAACGATGGGCTATAACCCAACTTTTTGAAATTTTTAATTTTTTTCAAATCCTCAAAAATGATGAAAAACGGCGTGCTATAGTATGCCATACGATATGGGCTATAGCCCATGGTCAAAAATGATGAAAAACGAGGATTTTTTTTTTCAAAAATTCAAAAAACGATGGGCTATAACCCAACTTTTTGAAATTTTGAATTTTTTTCAATTCCTCAAAAACGATGAAAAACGGCGTGCTATAGTATGCCATACGATATGGGCTATAGCCCATGGTCAAAAATGATGAAAAACGAGGATAATTTTTTTTTTTCAAAAATTAAAAAAACGATGGGCTATAACCCAACTTTTTGAAATTTAGAATTTTTTTCAATTCCTCAAAAACGATGAAAAACGGCGTGCTATAGTATGCCATACGATATGGGCTATAGGCCCATGGTCAAAAATGATGAAAAACGAGGATTTTTTTTTTTTCTAAAATTCAAAAAACGATGGGCTATAACCCAACTTTTTGAAATTTTTAATTTTTTTCAAATCCTCAAAAATGATGAAAAACGGCGTGCTATAGTATGCCATACGATATGGGCTATAGCCCATGGTCAAAAATGATGAAAAACGAGGATAATTTGATTTTTCAAAAAATCAAAAAACGATGGGCTATAACCCAACTTTTTGAAATTTTGAATTTTTTTCAAATCCTCAAAAACGATGAAAAATGGCGTGCTATAGTATGCCATACGATATGGGCTATAGGCCCATGGTCAAAAATGATGAAAAACGAGGATATTTTTTTTTCTAAAATTCAAAAAACGATGGGCTATAACCCAACTTTTTGAAATTTTGAATTTTTTTCAAATCCTCAAAAATGATGAAAAACGGCGTGCTATAGTATGCCATACGATATGGGCTATAGCCCATGGTCAAAAATGATGAAAAACGAGGATATTTTTTTTTCTAAAATTCAAAAAACGATGGGCTATAACCCAACTTTTTGAAATTTTGAATTTTTTTCAAATCCTCAAAAATGATGAAAAACGGCGTGCTATAGTATGCCATACGATATGGGCTATAGCCCATGGTCAAAAATGATGAAAAACGAGGATAATTTGATTTTTCAAAAATTCAAAAAACGATGGGCTATAACCCAACTTTTTGAAATTTTGAATTTTTTTCAAATCCTCAAAAACGATGAAAAATTGCGTGCTATAGTATGCCATACGATATGGGCTATAGCCCATGGTCAAAAATGATGAAAAACGAGGATAATTTTTTTTTTCAAAAATTCAAAAAACGATGGGCTATAACCCAACTTTTTGAAATTTTGAATTTTTTTCAAATCCTCAAAAATGATGAAAAACGGCGTGCTATAGTATGCCATACGATATGGGCTATAGCCCATGGTCAAAAATGATGAAAAACGAGGATATTTTTTTTTTCAAAAATTAAAAAAACGATGGGCTATAACCCAACTTTTTGAAAATTTGAATTTTTTTCAATTCCTCAAAAACGATGAAAAATGGCGTGCTATAGTATGCCATACGATATGGGCTATAGCCCATGGTCAAAAATGATGAAAAACGAGGATTTTTTTTTTTTCAAATATTCAAAAAACGATGGGCTATAACCCAACTTTTTGAAATTTAGATTTTTTTTCAAATCCTCAAAAATGATGAAAAACGGCGTGCTATAGTATGCCATACGATATGGGCTATAACCCATGGTCAAAAATGATGAAAAACGAGGATAAAAAATAAATTCAAAAATTCAAAAAACGATGGGCTATAACCCAACTTTTTGAAATTTAGAATTTTTTTCAATTCCTCAAAAACGATGAAAAACGGCGTGCTATAGTATGCCATACCATATGGGCTATAGCCCATGGTCAAAAATGATGAAAAACGAGGATAATTCTTTTTTCAAAAATTAAAAAAACGATGGGCTATAACCCAACTTTTTGAAATTTTGAATTTTTTTCAAATCCTCAAAAATGATGAAAAACGGCGTGCTATAGTATGCCATACGATATGGGCTATAGGCCCATGGTCAAAAATGATGAAAAACGAGGATATTCTTTTTTCTAAAATTCAAAAAACGATGGGCTATAACCCAACTTTTTGAAATTTTGATTTTTTTTCAAATCCTCAAAAATGATGAAAAACGGCGTGCTATAGTATGCCATACGATATGGGCTATAGCCCATGGTCAAAAATGATGAAAAACGAGGATAAAAAATAAATTCAAAAATTCAAAAAACGATGGGCTATAACCCAACTTTTTGAAATTTTGAATTTTTTTCAATTCCTCAAAAACGATGAAAAACGGCGTGCTATAGTATGCCATACGATATGGGCTATATCCCATGGTCAAAAATGATGAAAAACGAGGATAAAAAATAAATTCAAAAATTCAAAAAACGATGGGCTATAACCCAACTTTTTGAAATTTAGAATTTTTTTCAAATCCTCAAAAATGATGAAAAACGGCGTGCTATAGTATGCCATACGATATGGGCTATAGCCCATGGTCAAAAATGATGAAAAACGAGGATAATTTTTTTTTTCAAAATTCAAAAAACGATGGGCTATAACCCAACTTTTTGAAATTTTGAATTTTTTTCAAATCCTCAAAAATGATGAAAAACGGCGTGCTATAGTATGCCATACGATATGGGCTATAGCCCATGGTCAAAAATGATGAAAAACGAGGATTTTTTTTTTCAAAAATTCAAAAAACGATGGGCTATAACCCAACTTTTTGAAATTTTGAATTTTTTTCAAATCCTCAAAAATGATGAAAAACGGCGTGCTATAGTATGCCATACGATATGGGCTATAGCCCATGGTCAAAAATGATGAAAAACGAGGATAAAAAATAAATTAAAAAATTAAAAAAACGATGGGCTATAACCCAACTTTTTGAAATTTTGAATTTTTTTCAATTCCTCAAAAACAATGAAAAACGGCGTGCTATAGTATGCCATACGATATGGGCTATAGCCCATGGTCAAAAATGATGAAAAACGAGGATATATATATTTTTTTTAAATTAAAAAAACGATGGGTTATAACCCAACTTTTTGAAATTTAGAATTTTTTTCAAATCCTCAAAAATGATGAAAAACGGCGTGCTATAGTATGCCATACGATATGGGCTATAGCCCATGGTCAAAAATGATGAAAAACGAGGATTTTCTTTTTTTTTCAAAAATTCAAAAAACGATGGGCTATAACCCAACTTTTTTAAATTTTGAATTTTTTTCAATTCCTCAAAAACGATGAAAAACGGCGTGCTATAGTATGCCATACGATATGGGCTATATCCCATGGTCAAAAATGATGAAAAACGAGGATAAAAAATAAATTCAAAAATTCAAAAAACGATGGGCTATAACCCAACTTTTTGAAATTTTGAATTTTTTTCAAATCCTCAAAAATGATGAAAAACGGCGTGCTATAGTATGCCATACCATATGGGCTATAGCCCATGGTCAAAAATGATGAAAAACGAGGATAATTTTATTTTTCAAAAATTCAAAAAACGATGGGCTATAACCCAACTTTTTGAAATTTTGAATTTTTTTCAATTCCTCAAAAACGATGAAAAACGGCGTGCTATAGTATGCCATACGATATGGGCTATAGCCCATGGTCAAAAATGATGAAAAACGAGGATTTTTTTTTTTTTCAAAAATTCAAAAAACGATGGGCTATAACCCAACTTTTTGAAATTTTGAATTTTTTTCAAATCCTCAAAAATGATGAAAAACGGCGTGCTATAGTATGCCATACGATATGGGCTATAACCCATGGTCAAAAATGATGAAAAACGAGGATTTTCTTTTTTTTCAAAAAATCAAAAAACGATGGGCTATAACCCAACTTTTTGAAATTTTGAATTTTTTTCAATTCCTCAAAAACGATGAAAAACGGCGTGCTATAGTATGCCATACGATATGGGCTATAGCCCATGGTCAAAAAAGATGAAAAACGAGGATAAAAAATAAATTCAAAAATTCAAAAAACGATGGGCTATAACCCAACTTTTTGAAATTTTGAATTTTTTTCAATTCCTCAAAAACGATGAAAAACGGCGTGCTATAGTATGCCATACGATATGGGCTATAGCCCATGGTCAAAAATGATGAAAAACGAGGATATTTTTTTTTCTCCAAAAATTCAAAAAACTATGGGCTATAACCCAACTTTTTGAAAATTTGAATTTTTTTCAAATCCTCAACAATGATGAAAAACGGTGTGCTATAGTATGCCATACGATATGGGCTATAGCCCATGGTCAAAAATGATGAAAAACGAGGATTTCTTTTTTTTCTAAAATTCAAAAAACGATGGGCTATAACCCAACTTTTTGAAATTTTGAATTTTTTTCAATTCCTCAAAAACGATGAAAAACGGCGTGCTATAGTATGCCATACGATATGGGCTATAGCCCATGGTCAAAAATGATGAAAAACGAGGATTTTTTTTTCTTCAAAAATTCAAAAAACGATGGGCTATAACCCAACTTTTTGAAATTTTGAATTTTTTTCAAATCCACAAAAATGATGAAAAACGGCGTGCTATAGTATGCCATACGACATGGGCTATAGCCCATGGTCAAAAATGATGAAAAACGAGGATAATTTTTTTTTTCAAAAATTCAAAAAACGATGGGCTATAACCCAACTTTTAGAAATTTTGATGTTTTTTCAATTCCTCAAAAACGATGAAAAACGGCGTGCTATAGTATGCCATACCATATGGGCTATAGCCCATGGTCAAAAATGATGAAAAACGAGGATATTTTTTTTTTTTAATTCAAAAAACGATGGGCTATAACCCAACTTTTTGAAATTTTGAATTTTTTTCAATTCCTCAAAAACAATGAAAAACGGCGTGCTATAGTATGCCATACGATATGGGCTATAGCCCATGGTCAAAAATGATGAAAAACGAGGATAATTTTTTTTTTCAAAAATTACAAAAACGATGGGTTATAACCCAACTTTTTGAAAATTTGAATTTTTTTCAAATCCTCAAAAATGATGAAAAACGGCGTGCTATAGTATGCCATACGATATGGGCTATAGCCCATGGTCAAAAATGATGAAAAACGAGGATTTTCTTTTTTTTTCAAAAATTCAAAAAACGATGGGCTATAACCCAACTTTTTTAAATTTTGAATTTTTTTCAATTCCTCAAAAACTATGAAAAACGGCGTGCTATAGTATGCCATACGATATGGGCTATAGCCCATGGTCAAAAATGATGAAAAACGAGGATATTTTTTTTTCTCCAAAAATTCAAAAAACTATGGGCTATAACCCAACTTTTTGAAATTTAGAATTTTTTTCAAATCCTCAACAATGATGAAAAACGGCGTGCTATAGTATGCCATACGATATGGGCTATAGCCCATGGTCAAAAATGATGAAAAACGAGGATTTTTTTTTTTTCTAAAATTCAAAAAACGATGGGCTATAACCCAACTTTTTGAAATTTTGAATTTTTTTCAAATCCTCAAAAATGATGAAAAACTGCGTGCTATAGTATGCCATACGATATGGGCTATAGCCCATGGTCAAAAATGATGAAAAACGAGGATAAACAATAAATTCAAAAATTCAAAAAACGATGGGCTATAACCCAACTTTTTGAAATTTTGAATTTTTTTCAATTCCTCAAAAACGATGAAAAACGGCGTGCTATTGTATGCCATACGATATGGGCTATAGCCCATGGTCAAAAATGATGAAAAACGAGGATTTTTTTTTTTCAAAAATTAAAAAAACGATGGGCTATAACCCAACTTTTTGAAAATTAGAATTTTTTTCAATTCCTCAAAAACGATGAAAAACGGCGTGCTATAGTATGCCATACGATATGGGCTATAGCCCATGGTCAAAAATGATGAAAAACGAGGATTTTCTTTTTTTTCAAAAATTCAAAAAACGATGGGCTATAACCCAACTTTTTGAAATTTTGAATTTTTTTCAATTCCTCAAAAACGATGAAAAACGGCGTGCTATAGTATGCCATACGACATGGGCTATAGCCCATGGTCAAAAATGATGAAAAACGAGGATAATTTTTTTTTTCAAAAATTCAAAAAACGATGGGCTATAACCCAACTTTTAGAAATTTTGATGTTTTTTCAATTCCTCAAAAACGATGAAAAACGGCGTGCTATAGTATGCCATACCATATGGGCTATAGCCCATGGTCAAAAATGATGAAAAACGAGGATATTTTTTTTTTTTAATTCAAAAAACGATGGGCTATAACCCAACTTTTTGAAATTTTGAATTTTTTTCAATTCCTCAAAAACAATGAAAAACGGCGTGCTATAGTATGCCATACGATATGGGCTATAGCCCATGGTCAAAAATGATGAAAAACGAGGATAATTTTTTTTTTCAAAAATTACAAAAACGATGGGTTATAACCCAACTTTTTGAAAATTTGAATTTTTTTCAAATCCTCAAAAATGATGAAAAACGGCGTGCTATAGTATGCCATACGATATGGGCTATAGCCCATGGTCAAAAATGATGAAAAACGAGGATTTTCTTTTTTTTTCAAAAATTCAAAAAACGATGGGCTATAACCCAACTTTTTTAAATTTTGAATTTTTTTCAATTCCTCAAAAACTATGAAAAACGGCGTGCTATAGTATGCCATACGATATGGGCTATAGCCCATGGTCAAAAATGATGAAAAACGAGGATATTTTTTTTTCTCCAAAAATTCAAAAAACTATGGGCTATAACCCAACTTTTTGAAATTTAGAATTTTTTTCAAATCCTCAACAATGATGAAAAACGGCGTGCTATAGTATGCCATACGATATGGGCTATAGCCCATGGTCAAAAATGATGAAAAACGAGGATTTTTTTTTTTTCTAAAATTCAAAAAACGATGGGCTATAACCCAACTTTTTGAAATTTTGAATTTTTTTCAAATCCTCAAAAATGATGAAAAACTGCGTGCTATAGTATGCCATACGATATGGGCTATAGCCCATGGTCAAAAATGATGAAAAACGAGGATAAACAATAAATTCAAAAATTCAAAAAACGATGGGCTATAACCCAACTTTTTGAAATTTTGAATTTTTTTCAATTCCTCAAAAACGATGAAAAACGGCGTGCTATTGTATGCCATACGATATGGGCTATAGCCCATGGTCAAAAATGATGAAAAACGAGGATTTTTTTTTTTCAAAAATTCAAAAAACGATGGGCTATAACCCAACTTTTTGAAAATTAGAATTTTTTTCAATTCCTCAAAAACGATGAAAAACGGCGTGCTATAGTATGCCATACGATATGGGCTATAGCCCATGGTCAAAAATGATGAAAAACGAGGATTTTCTTTTTTTTCAAAAATTCAAAAAACGATGGGCTATAACCCAACTTTTTGAAATTTTGAATTTTTTTCAATTCCTCAAAAACGATGAAAAACGGCGTGCTATAGTATGCCATACGATATGGGCTATAGCCCATGGTCAAAAAAGATGAAAAACGAGGATAAAAAATAAATTCAAAAATTCAAAAAACGATGGGCTATAACCCAACTTTTTGAAATTTTGAATTTTTTTCAATTCCTCAAAAACGATGAAAAACGGCGTGCTATTGTATGCCATACGATATGGGCTATAGCCCATGGTCAAAAATGATGAAAAACGAGGATTTTTTTTTTTCAAAAATTCAAAAAACGATGGGCTATAACCCAACTTTTTGAAAATTTGAATTTTTTTCAATTCCTCAAAAACGATGAAAAACGGCGTGCTATAGTATGCCATACGATATGGGCTATAGCCCATGGTCAAAAATGATGAAAAACGAGGATTTTCTTTTTTTTCAAAAATTCAAAAAACGATGGGCTATAACCCAACTTTTTGAAAATTAGAATTTTTTTCAATTCCTCAAAAACGATGAAAAACGGCGTGCTATAGTATGCCATACGATATGGGCTATAGCCCATGGTCAAAAATGATGAAAAACGAGGATTTTCTTTTTTTTCAAAAATTCAAAAAACGATGGGCTATAACCCAACTTTTTGAAATTTTGAATTTTTTTCAATTCCTCAAAAACGATGAAAAACGGCGTGCTATAGTATGCCATACGATATGGGCTATAGCCCATGGTCAAAAAAGATGAAAAACGAGGATAAAAAATAAATTCAAAAATTCAAAAAACGATGGGCTATAACCCAACTTTTTGAAATTTTGAATTTTTTTCAATTCCTCAAAAACGATGAAAAACGGCGTGCTATTGTATGCCATACGATATGGGCTATAGCCCATGGTCAAAAATGATGAAAAACGAGGATTTTTTTTTTTCAAAAATTCAAAAAACGATGGGCTATAACCCAACTTTTTGAAAATTAGAATTTTTTTCAATTCCTCAAAAACGATGAAAAACGGCGTGCTATAGTATGCCATACGATATGGGCTATAGCCCATGGTCAAAAATGATGAAAAACGAGGATTTTCTTTTTTTTCAAAAATTCAAAAAACGATGGGCTATAACCCAACTTTTTGAAATTTTGAATTTTTTTCAATTCCTCAAAAACGATGAAAAACGGCGTGCTATAGTATGCCATACGATATGGGCTATAGCCCATGGTCAAAAAAGATGAAAAACGAGGATAAAAAATAAATTCAAAAATTCAAAAAACGATGGGCTATAACCCAACTTTTTGAAATTTTGAATTTTTTTCAATTCCTCAAAAACGATGAAAAACGGCGTGCTATTGTATGCCATACGATATGGGCTATAGCCCATGGTCAAAAATGATGAAAAACGAGGATTTTTTTTTTTCAAAAATTCAAAAAACGATGGGCTATAACCCAACTTTTTGAAAATTTGAATTTTTTTCAATTCCTCAAAAACGATGAAAAACGGCGTGCTATAGTATGCCATACGATATGGGCTATAGCCCATGGTCAAAAATGATGAAAAACGAGGATTTTCTTTTTTTTCAAAAATTCAAAAAACGATGGGCTATAACCCAACTTTTTGAAATTTTGAATTTTTTTCAATTCCTCAAAAACGATGAAAAACGGCGTGCTATAGTATGCCATACGATATGGGCTATAGCCCATGGTCAAAAATGATGAAAAACGAGGATTTTTTTTTTTCAAAAATTCAAAAAACGATGGGCTATAACCCAACTTTTTGAAAATTAGAATTTTTTTCAATTCCTCAAAAACGATGAAAAACGGCGTGCTATAGTATGCCATACGATATGGGCTATAGCCCATGGTCAAAAATGATGAAAAACGAGGATTTTCTTTTTTTTCAAAAATTCAAAAAACGATGGGCTATAACCCAACTTTTTGAAATTTTGAATTTTTTTCAATTCCTCAAAAACGATGAAAAACGGCGTGCTATAGTATGCCATACGATATGGGCTATAGCCCATGGTCAAAAAAGATGAAAAACGAGGATAAAAAATAAATTCAAAAATTCAAAAAACGATGGGCTATAACCCAACTTTTTGAAATTTTGAATTTTTTTCAATTCCTCAAAAACGATGAAAAACGGCGTGCTATTGTATGCCATACGATATGGGCTATAGCCCATGGTCAAAAATGATGAAAAACGAGGATTTTTTTTTTTCAAAAATTCAAAAAACGATGGGCTATAACCCAACTTTTTGAAAATTTGAATTTTTTTCAATTCCTCAAAAACGATGAAAAACGGCGTGCTATAGTATGCCATACGATATGGGCTATAGCCCATGGTCAAAAATGATGAAAAACGAGGATTTTCTTTTTTTTCAAAAATTCAAAAAACGATGGGCTATAACCCAACTTTTTGAAATTTTGAATTTTTTTCAATTCCTCAAAAACGATGAAAAACGGCGTGCTATAGTATGCCATACGATATGGGCTATAGCCCATGGTCAAAAAAGATGAAAAACGAGGATAAAAAATAAATTCAAAAATTCAAAAAACTATGGGCTATAACCCAACTTTTTGAAATTTTGAATTTTTTTCAATTCCTCAAAAACGATGAAAAACGGCGTGCTATAGTATGCCATACGATATGGGCTATAGCCCATGGTCAAAAATTCAAAAAACGAGGATAATTTTTTTTTTCAAAAATTCAAAAAACGATGGGCTATAACCCAACTTTTAGAAATTTTGATGTTTTTTCAATTCCTCAAAAACGATGAAAAACGGCGTGCTATAGTATGCCATACCATATGGGCTATAGCCCATGGTCAAAAATGATGAAAAACGAGGATATTTTTTTTTTTTTAATTCAAAAAACGATGGGCTATAACCCAACTTTTTGAAATTTTGATTTTTTTTCAAATCCTCAAAAACGATGAAAAACGGCGTGCTATAGTATGCCATACGATATGGGCTATAGCCCATGGTCAAAAAAGATGAAAAACGAGGATAAAAAATAAATTCAAAAATTCAAAAAACGATGGGCTATAACCCAACTTTTTGAAATTTTGAATTTTTTTCAATTCCTCAAAAACGATGAAAAACGGCGTGCTATAGTATGCCATACCATATGGGCTATAGCCCATGGTCAAAAATGATGAAAAACGAGGATATATATATTTTTTTTAATTCAAAAAACGATGGGCTATAACCCAACTTTTTGAAATTTTGAATTTTTTTCAAATCCTCAAAAATGATGAAAAACGGCGTGCTATAGTATGCCATACGATATGGGCTATAGCCCATGGTCAAAAATGATGAAAAACGAGGATAAACAATAAATTCAAAAATTCAAAAAACGATGGGCTATAACCCAACTTTTTGAAATTTTGAATTTTTTTCAATTCCTCAAAAACGATGAAAAACGGCGTGCTATTGTATGCCATACGATATGGGCTATAACCCATGGTCAAAAATGATGAAAAACGAGGATTTTTTTTTTTTCAAAAATTCAAAAAACGATGGGCTATAACCCAACTTTTTGAAAATTTGAATTTTTTTCAATTCCTCAAAAACGATGAAAAACGGCGTGCTATAGTATGCCATACGATATGGGCTATAGCCCATGGTCAAAAATGATGAAAAACGAGGATTTTCTTTTTTTTCAAAAATTCAAAAAACGATGGGCTATAACCCAACTTTTTGAAATTTTGATTTTTTTTCAATTCCTCAAAAACGATGAAAAACGGCGTGCTATAGTATGCCATACGATATGGGCTATAGCCCATGGTCAAAAAAGATGAAAAACGAGGATAAAAAATAAATTCAAAAATTCAAAAAACGATGGGCTATAACCCAACTTTTTGAAATTTTGAATTTTTTTCAATTCCTCAAAAACGATGAAAAACGGCGTGCTATAGTATGCCATACGATATGGGCTATAGCCCATGGTCAAAAATGATGAAAAACGAGGATTTTTTTTTTCTCCAAAAATTCAAAAAACTATGGGCTATAACCCAACTTTTTGAAATTTTGAATTTTTTTCAAATCCTCAACAATGATGAAAAACGGTGTGCTATAGTATGCCATACGATATGGGCTATAGCCCATGGTCAAAAATTCAAAAAACGAGGATAATTTTTTTTTTCAAAAATTCAAAAAACGATGGGCTATAACCCAACTTTTAGAAATTTTTATGTTTTTTCAATTCCTCAAAAACGATGAAAAACGGCGTGCTATAGTATGCCATACGATATGGGCTATAGCCCATGGTCAAAAATGATGAAAAACGAGGATTTTCTTTTTTTTCAAAAATTCAAAAAACGATGGGCTATAACCCAACTTTTTGAAATTTTGATTTTTTTTCAATTCCTCAAAAACGATGAAAAACGGCGTGCTATAGTATGCCATACGATATGGGCTATAGCCCATGGTCAAAAAAGATGAAAAACGAGGATAAAAAATAAATTCAAAAATTCAAAAAACGATGGGCTATAACCCAACTTTTTGAAATTTTGATTTTTTTTCAATTCCTCAAAAACGATGAAAAACGGCGTGCTATAGTATGCCATACGATATGGGCTATAGCCCATGGTCAAAAATGATGAAAAACGAGGATTTTTTTTTTCTCCAAAAATTCAAAAAACTATGGGCTATAACCCAACTTTTTGAAATTTTGAATTTTTTTCAAATCCTCAACAATGATGAAAAACGGTGTGCTATAGTATGCCATACGATATGGGCTATAGCCCATGGTCAAAAATTCAAAAAACGAGGATAATTTTTTTTTTCAAAAATTCAAAAAACGATGGGCTATAACCCAACTTTTAGAAATTTTGATGTTTTTTCAATTCCTCAAAAACGATGAAAAACGGCGTGCTATAGTATGCCATACCATATGGGCTATAGCCCATGGTCAAAAATGATGAAAAACGAGGATATATATATTTTTTTAATTCAAAAAACGATGGGCTATAACCCAACTTTTTGAAATTTTGTTTTTTTTTCAAATCCTCAAAAATGATGAAAAACGGCGTGCTATAGTATGCCATACGATATGGGCTATAGCCCATGGTCAAAAATGATGAAAAACGAGGATAAACAATAAATTCAAAAATTCAAAAAACGATGGGCTATAACCCAACTTTTTGAAATTTTGAATTTTTTTCAATTCCTCAAAAACGATGAAAAATGGCGTGCTATAGTATGCCATACGATATGGGCTATAGCCCATGGTCAAAAATGATGAAAAACGAGGATTTTTTTTTTTTTCAAAAATTCAAAAAACGATGGGCTATAACCCAACTTTTTGAAATTTTGAATTTTTTTCAAATCCTCAAAAATGATGAAAAACAGCGTGCTATAGTATGCCATACGATATGGGCTATAACCCATGGTCAAAAATGATGAAAAACGAGGATTTTCTTTTTTTTCAAAAAATCAAAAAACGATGGGCTATAACCCAACTTTTTGAATTTTTGAAATTTTTTCAATTCCTCAAAAACGATGAAAAACGGCGTGCTATAGTATGCCATACGATATGGGCTATAGCCCATGGTCAAAAAAGATGAAAAACGAGGATAAAAAATAAATTCAAAAATTCAAAAAACGATGGGCTATAACCCAACTTTTTGAAATTTTGAATTTTTTTCAATTCCTCAAAAACGATGAAAAACGGCGTGCTATAGTATGCCATACGATATGGGCTATAGCCCATGGTCAAAAATGATGAAAAACGAGGATTTTTTTTTTCTCCAAAAATTCAAAAAACTATGGGCTATAACCCAACTTTTTGAAATTTTGAATTTTTTTCAAATCCTCAACAATGATGAAAAACGGTGTGCTATAGTATGCCATACGATATGGGCTATAGCCCATGGTCAAAAATTCAAAAAACGAGGATTTTTTTTTTTTTCAAAAATTCAAAAAACGATGGGCTATAACCCAACTTTTAGAAATTTTGATGTTTTTTCAATTCCTCAAAAACGATGAAAAACGGCGTGCTATAGTATGCCATACCATATGGGCTATAGCCCATGGTCAAAAATGATGAAAAACGAGGATTTATTTTTTTTTTAATTCAAAAAACGATGGGCTATAACCCAACTTTTTGAAATTTTGATTTTTTTTCAAATCCTCAAAAATGATGAAAAACGGCGTGCTATAGTATGCCATACGATATGGGCTATAGCCCATGGTCAAAAATGATGAAAAACGAGGATAAACAATAAATTCAAAAATTCAAAAAACGATGGGCTATAACCCAACTTTTTGAAATTTTGAATTTTTTTCAATTCCTCAAAAACGATGAAAAATGGCGTGCTATAGTATGCCATACGATATGGGCTATAGCCCATGGTCAAAAATGATGAAAAACGAGGATTATTTTTTTTTTCAAAAATTCAAAAAACGATGGGCTATAACCCAACTTTTTGAAATTTTGAATTTTTTTCAAATCCTCAAAAATGATGAAAAACAGCGTGCTATAGTATGCCATACGATATGGGCTATAACCCATGGTCAAAAATGATGAAAAACGAGGATTTTCTTTTTTTTCAAAAAATCAAAAAACGATGGGCTATAACCCAACTTTTTGAATTTTTGAAATTTTTTCAATTCCTCAAAAACGATGAAAAACGGCGTGCTATAGTATGCCATACGATATGGGCTATAGCACATGGTCAAAAAAGATGAAAAACGAGGATAAAAAATAAATTCAAAAATTCAAAAAACGATGGGCTATAACCCAACTTTTTGAAATTTTGATTTTTTTTAAATTCCTCAAAAACGATGAAAAACGGCGTGCTATAGTATGCCATACGATATGGGCTATAGCCCATGGTCAAAAATGATGAAAAACGAGGATATTTTTTTTTCCCAAAAATTCAAAAAACTATGGGCTATAACCCAACTTTTTGAAAATTTGAATTTTTTTCAAATCCTCAACAATGATGAAAAACGGTGTGCTATAGTATGCCATACGATATGGGCTATAGCCCATGGTCAAAAATGATGAAAAACGAGGATTTTTTTTTTTTTTCAAAAATTCAAAAAACGATGGGCTATAACCCAACTTTTTGAAATTTTGAATTTTTTTCAAATCCACAAAAATGATGAAAAACGGCGTGCTATAGTATGCCGTACGATATGGGCTATAGCCCATGGTCAAAAATGATGAAAAACGAGGATTTTTTTTTTTTTTCAAAAATTCAAAAAACGATGGGCTATAACCCAACTTTTTGAAATTTTGATTTTTTTTCAAATCCTCAAAAATGATGAAAAACGGCGTGCTATAGTATGCCATACGATATGGGCTATAGCCCATGGTCAAAAATTCAAAAAACGAGGATAATTTTTTTTTTCAAAAATTCAAAAAACGATGGGCTATAACCCAACTTTTAGAAATTTTGATGTTTTTTCAATTCCTCAAAAACGATGAAAAACGGCGTGCTATAGTATGCCATACCATATGGGCTATAGCCCATGGTCAAAAATGATGAAAAACGAGGATATTTTTTTTTTTTTAATTCAAAAAACGATGGGCTATAACCCAACTTTTTGAAATTTTGATTTTTTTTCAAATCCTCAAAAACGATGAAAAACGGCGTGCTATAGTATGCCATACGATATGGGCTATAGCCCATGGTCAAAAAAGATGAAAAACGAGGATAAAAAATAAATTCAAAAATTCAAAAAACGATGGGCTATAACCCAACTTTTTGAAATTTTGAATTTTTTTCAATTCCTCAAAAACGATGAAAAACGGCGTGCTATAGTATGCCATACCATATGGGCTATAGCCCATGGTCAAAAATGATGAAAAGCGAGGATATATATTTTTTTTTAATTCAAAAAACGATGGGCTATAACCCAACTTTTTGAAATTTTGAATTTTTTTCAAATCCTCAAAAATGATGAAAAACGGCGTGCTATAGTATGCCATACGATATGGGCTATAGCCCATGGTCAAAAATGATGAAAAACGAGGATAAACAATAAATTCAAAAATTCAAAAAACGATGGGCTATAACCCAACTTTTTGAAATTTTGAATTTTTTTCAATTCCTCAAAAACGATGAAAAACGGCGTGCTATTGTATGCCATACGATATGGGCTATAACCCATGGTCAAAAATGATGAAAAACGAGGATTTTTTTTTTTTCAAAAATTCAAAAAACGATGGGCTATAACCCAACTTTTTGAAAATTTGAATTTTTTTCAATTCCTCAAAAACGATGAAAAACGGCGTGCTATAGTATGCCATACGATATGGGCTATAGCCCATGGTCAAAAATGATGAAAAACGAGGATTTTCTTTTTTTTCAAAAATTCAAAAAACGATGGGCTATAACCCAACTTTTTGAAATTTTGATTTTTTTTCAATTCCTCAAAAACGATGAAAAACGGCGTGCTATAGTATGCCATACGATATGGGCTATAGCCCATGGTCAAAAAAGATGAAAAACGAGGATAAAAAATAAATTCAAAAATTCAAAAAACGATGGGCTATAACCCAACTTTTTGAAATTTTGAATTTTTTTCAATTCCTCAAAAACGATGAAAAACGGCGTGCTATAGTATGCCATACGATATGGGCTATAGCCCATGGTCAAAAATGATGAAAAACGAGGATTTTTTTTTTCTCCAAAAATTCAAAAAACTATGGGCTATAACCCAACTTTTTGAAATTTTGAATTTTTTTCAAATCCTCAACAATGATGAAAAACGGTGTGCTATAGTATGCCATACGATATGGGCTATAGCCCATGGTCAAAAATTCAAAAAACGAGGATAATTTTTTTTTTCAAAAATTCAAAAAACGATGGGCTATAACCCAACTTTTAGAAATTTTTATGTTTTTTCAATTCCTCAAAAACGATGAAAAACGGCGTGCTATAGTATGCCATACGATATGGGCTATAGCCCATGGTCAAAAATGATGAAAAACGAGGATTTTCTTTTTTTTCAAAAATTCAAAAAACGATGGGCTATAACCCAACTTTTTGAAATTTTGATTTTTTTTCAATTCCTCAAAAACGATGAAAAACGGCGTGCTATAGTATGCCATACGATATGGGCTATAGCCCATGGTCAAAAAAGATGAAAAACGAGGATAAAAAATAAATTCAAAAATTCAAAAAACGATGGGCTATAACCCAACTTTTTGAAATTTTGAATTTTTTTCAATTCCTCAAAAACGATGAAAAACGGCGTGCTATAGTATGCCATACGATATGGGCTATAGCCCATGGTCAAAAATGATGAAAAACGAGGATTTTTTTTTTCTCCAAAAATTCAAAAAACTATGGGCTATAACCCAACTTTTTGAAATTTTGAATTTTTTTCAAATCCTCAACAATGATGAAAAACGGTGTGCTATAGTATGCCATACGATATGGGCTATAGCCCATGGTCAAAAATTCAAAAAACGAGGATAATTTTTTTTTTCAAAAATTCAAAAAACGATGGGCTATAACCCAACTTTTAGAAATTTTGATGTTTTTTCAATTCCTCAAAAACGATGAAAAACGGCGTGCTATAGTATGCCATACCATATGGGCTATAGCCCATGGTCAAAAATGATGAAAAACGAGGATATATATTTTTTTTTAATTCAAAAAACGATGGGCTATAACCCAACTTTTTGAAATTTTGTTTTTTTTTCAAATCCTCAAAAATGATGAAAAACGGCGTGCTATAGTATGCCATACGATATGGGCTATAGCCCATGGTCAAAAATGATGAAAAACGAGGATAAACAATACATTCAAAAATTCAAAAAACGATGGGCTATAACCCAACTTTTTGAAATTTTGATTTTTTTTCAATTCCTCAAAAACGATGAAAAATGGCGTGCTATAGTATGCCATACGATATGGGCTATAGCCCATGGTCAAAAATGATGAAAAACGAGGATTTTTTTTTTTTTCAAAAATTCAAAAAACGATGGGCTATAACCCAACTTTTTGAAATTTTGAATTTTTTTCAAATCCTCAAAAATGATGAAAAACAGCGTGCTATAGTATGCCATACGATATGGGCTATAACCCATGGTCAAAAATGATGAAAAACGAGGATTTTCTTTTTTTTCAAAAAATCAAAAAACGATGGGCTATAACCCAACTTTTTGAATTTTTGAAATTTTTTCAATTCCTCAAAAACGATGAAAAACGGCGTGCTATAGTATGCCATACGATATGGGCTATAGCCCATGGTCAAAAAAGATGAAAAACGAGGATAAAAAATAAATTCAAAAATTCAAAAAACGATGGGCTATAACCCAACTTTTTGAAATTTTGAATTTTTTTCAATTCCTCAAAAACGATGAAAAACGGCGTGCTATAGTATGCCATACGATATGGGCTATAGCCCATGGTCAAAAATGATGAAAAACGAGGATTTTTTTTTTCTCCAAAAATTCAAAAAACTATGGGCTATAACCCAACTTTTTGAAATTTTGAATTTTTTTCAAATCCTCAACAATGATGAAAAACGGTGTGCTATAGTATGCCATACGATATGGGCTATAGCCCATGGTCAAAAATTCAAAAAACGAGGATTTTTTTTTTTTTCAAAAATTCAAAAAACGATGGGCTATAACCCAACTTTTAGAAATTTTGATGTTTTTTCAATTCCTCAAAAACGATGAAAAACGGCGTGCTATAGTATGCCATACCATATGGGCTATAGCCCATGGTCAAAAATGATGAAAAACGAGGATTTATTTTTTTTTTAATTCAAAAAACGATGGGCTATAACCCAACTTTTTGAAATTTTGATTTTTTTTCAAATCCTCAAAAATGATGAAAAACGGCGTGCTATAGTATGCCATACGATATGGGCTATAGCCCATGGTCAAAAATGATGAAAAACGAGGATAAACAATAAATTCAAAAAACGATGGGCTATAACCCAACTTTTTGAAATTTTGAATTTTTTTCAATTCCTCAAAAACGATGAAAAATGGCGTGCTATAGTATGCCATACGATATGGGCTATAGCCCATGGTCAAAAATGATGAAAAACGAGGATTATTTTTTTTTTCAAAAATTCAAAAAACGATGGGCTATAACCCAACTTTTTGAAATTTTGAATTTTTTTCAAATCCTCAAAAATGATGAAAAACAGCGTGCTATAGTATGCCATACGATATGGGCTATAACCCATGGTCAAAAATGATGAAAAACGAGGATTTTCTTTTTTTTTTAAAAAATCAAAAAACGATGGGCTATAACCCAACTTTTTGAATTTTTGAAATTTTTTCAATTCCTCAAAAACGATGAAAAACGGCGTGCTATAGTATGCCATACGATATGGGCTATAGCACATGGTCAAAAAAGATGAAAAACGAGGATAAAAAATAAATTCAAAAATTCAAAAAACGATGGGCTATAACCCAACTTTTTGAAATTTTGATTTTTTTTAAATTCCTCAAAAACGATGAAAAACGGCGTGCTATAGTATGCCATACGATATGGGCTATAGCCCATGGTCAAAAATGATGAAAAACGAGGATATATATATTTTTTTTAAATTCAAAAAACGATGGGCTATAACCCAACTTTTTGAAATTTTGATTTTTTTTCAAATCCTCAAAAATGATGAAAAACGGCGTGCTATAGTATGCCATACGATATGGGCTATAGCCCATGGTCAAAAATGTAGAATAACGAGGATAATTATTTTTTTCAAAAGTTCAAAAAACGATGGGCTATAACCCAACTTTTTGAAATTTAGAATTTTTTTCAATTCCTCAAAAACGATGAAAAACGGCGTGCTATAGTATGCCATACGATATGGGCTATAGCCCATGGTCAAAAATGATGAAAAACGAGGATAATTCTTTTTTCAAAAATTAAAAAAACGATGGGCTATAACCCAACTTTTTGAATTTTTGAATTTTTTTCAATTCCTCAAAAACGATGAAAAACGGCGTGCTATAGTATGCCATACGATATGGGCTATAGCCCATGGTCAAAAATGATGAAAAACGAGGATAAAAAATAAATAAAAAAATTCAAAAAACGATGGGTTATAACCCAACTTTTTGAAATTTTGAATTTTTTTCAATTCCTCAAAAACGATGAAAAACGGCGTGCTATAGTATGCCATACGATATGGGCTATAGCCCATGGTCAAAAATGATGAAAAACGAGGATAGGCCTATTTTTTTTTTTCAAAAATTCAAAAAACGATGGGCTATAACCCAACTTTTTGAAATTTTGAATTTTTTTCAAATCCTCAAAAATGATGAAAAACGGCGTGCTATAGTATGCTATACGATATGGGCTATAGCCCATGGTCAAAAATGATGAAAAACGAGGATAATTTTTTTTTTCAAAAATTCAAAAAACGATGGGCTATAACCCAACTTTTTGAAATTTTGAAATTTTTTCAATTCCTCAAAAACGATGAAAAACGGCGTGCTATAGTATGCCATACGATATGGGCTATAGCACATGGTCAAAAATGATGTAAAACGAGGATAAAAAATAAATTCAAAAATTCAAAAAACGATGGGCTATAACCCAACTTTTTGAAATTTTGATTTTTTTTAAATTCCTCAAAAACGATGAAAAACGGCGTGCTATAGTATGCCATACGATATGGGCTATAGCCCATGGTCAAAAATGATGAAAAACGAGGATTTTTTTTTTTTCAAAAATTCAAAAAACGATGGGCTATAACCCAACTTTTTGAAATTTTGAATTTTTTTCAAATCCACAAAAATGATGAAAAACGGCGTGCTATAGTATGCCGTACGATATGGGCTATAGCCCATGGTAAAAAATGATGAAAAACGAGGATAATTTTTTTTTTCAAAAATTCAAAAAACGATGGGCTATAACCCAACTTTTAGAAATTTTGATGTTTTTTCAATTCCTCAAAAACGATGAAAAACGGCGTGCTATAGTATGCCATACCATATGGGCTATAGCCCATGGTCAAAAATGATGAAAAACGAGGATTTTTTTTTTTTTAATTCAAAAAACGATGGGCTATAACCCAACTTTTTGAAATTTTGAATTTTTTTCAAATCCTCAAAAATGATGAAAAACGGCGTGCTATAGTATGCCATACGATATGGGCTATAGCCCATGGTCAAAAATGATGAAAAACGAGGATAAACAATAAATTCAAAAATTCAAAAAACGATGGGCTATAACCCAACTTTTTGAAATTTTGAATTTTTTTCAATTCCTCAAAAACGATGAAAAACGGCGTGCTATAGTATGCCATACGATATGGGCTATAGCCCATGGTCAAAAATGATGAAAAACGAGGATTTTTTTTTTCTTCAAAAATTCAAAAAATGATGGGCTATAACCCAACTTTTTGAAATTTTGAATTTTTTTCAAATCCTCAAAAATGATGAAAAACGGCGTGCTATAGTATGCCATACGATATGGGCTATAACCCATGGTCAAAAATGATGAAAAACGAGGATTTTCTTTTTTTTCAAAAAATCAAAAAACGATGGGCTATAACCCAACTTTTTGAAATTTTGAATTTTTTTCAATTCCTCAAAAACGATGAAAAACGGCGTGCTATAGTATGCCATACGATATGGGCTATAGCCCATGGTCAAAAAAGATGAAAAACGAGGATAAAAAATAAATTCAAAAATTCAAAAAACGATGGGCTATAACCCAACTTTTTGAAATTTTGAATTTTTTTCAATTCCTCAAAAACGATGAAAAACGGCGTGCTATAGTATGCCATACGATATGGGCTATAGCCCATGGTCAAAAATGATGAAAAACGAGGATTTTTTTTTTCTCCAAAAATTCAAAAAACTATGGGCTATAACCCAACTTTTTGAAATTTTGAATTTTTTTCAAATCCTCAACAATGATGAAAAACGGTGTGCTATAGTATGCCATACGATATGGGCTATAGCCCATGGTCAAAAATTCAAAAAACGAGGATAATTTTTTTTTTCAAAAATTCAAAAAACGATGGGCTATAACCCAACTTTTAGAAATTTTTATGTTTTTTCAATTCCTCAAAAACGATGAAAAACGGCGTGCTATAGTATGCCATACGATATGGGCTATAGCCCATGGTCAAAAATGATGAAAAACGAGGATTTTCTTTTTTTTCAAAAATTCAAAAAACGATGGGCTATAACCCAACTTTTTGAAATTTTGATTTTTTTTCAATTCCTCAAAAACGATGAAAAACGGCGTGCTATAGTATGCCATACGATATGGGCTATAGCCCATGGTCAAAAAAGATGAAAAACGAGGATAAAAAATAAATTCAAAAATTCAAAAAACGATGGGCTATAACCCAACTTTTTGAAATTTTGATTTTTTTTCAATTCCTCAAAAACGATGAAAAACGGCGTGCTATAGTATGCCATACGATATGGGCTATAGCCCATGGTCAAAAATGATGAAAAACGAGGATTTTTTTTTTCTCCAAAAATTCAAAAAACTATGGGCTATAACCCAACTTTTTGAAATTTTGAATTTTTTTCAAATCCTCAACAATGATGAAAAACGGTGTGCTATAGTATGCCATACGATATGGGCTATAGCCCATGGTCAAACATTCAAAAAACGAGGATAATTTTTTTTTTCAAAAATTCAAAAAACGATGGGCTATAACCCAACTTTTAGAAATTTTGATGTTTTTTCAATTCCTCAAAAACGATGAAAAACGGCGTGCTATAGTATGCCATACCATATGGGCTATAGCCCATGGTCAAAAATGATGAAAAACGAGGATATATATATTTTTTTAATTCAAAAAACGATGGGCTATAACCCAACTTTTTGAAATTTTGTTTTTTTTTCAAATCCTCAAAAATGATGAAAAACGGCGTGCTATAGTATGCCATACGATATGGGCTATAGCCCATGGTCAAAAATGATGAAAAACGAGGATAAACAATAAATTCAAAAATTCAAAAAACGATGGGCTATAACCCAACTTTTTGAAATTTTGAATTTTTTTCAATTCCTCAAAAACGATGAAAAATGGCGTGCTATAGTATGCCATACGATATGGGCTATAGCCCATGGTCAAAAATGATGAAAAACGAGGATTTTTTTTTTTTTCAAAAATTCAAAAAACGATGGGCTATAACCCAACTTTTTGAAATTTTGAATTTTTTTCAAATCCTCAAAAATGATGAAAAACAGCGTGCTATAGTATGCCATACGATATGGGCTATAACCCATGGTCAAAAATGATGAAAAACGAGGATTTTCTTTTTTTTCAAAAAATCAAAAAACGATGGGCTATAACCCAACTTTTTGAATTTTTGAAATTTTTTCAATTCCTCAAAAACGATGAAAAACGGCGTGCTATAGTATGCCATACGATATGGGCTATAGCCCATGGTCAAAAAAGATGAAAAACGAGGATAAAAAATAAATTCAAAAATTCAAAAAACGATGGGCTATAACCCAACTTTTTGAAATTTTGAATTTTTTTCAATTCCTCAAAAACGATGAAAAACGGCGTGCTATAGTATGCCATACGATATGGGCTATAGCCCATGGTCAAAAATGATGAAAAACGAGGATTTTTTTTTTCTCCAAAAATTCAAAAAACTATGGGCTATAACCCAACTTTTTGAAATTTTGAATTTTTTTCAAATCCTCAACAATGATGAAAAACGGTGTGCTATAGTATGCCATACGATATGGGCTATAGCCCATGGTCAAAAATTCAAAAAACGAGGATTTTTTTTTTTTTCAAAAATTCAAAAAACGATGGGCTATAACCCAACTTTTAGAAATTTTGATGTTTTTTCAATTCCTCAAAAACGATGAAAAACGGCGTGCTATAGTATGCCATACCATATGGGCTATAGCCCATGGTCAAAAATGATGAAAAACGAGGATTTATTTTTTTTTTAATTCAAAAAACGATGGGCTATAACCCAACTTTTTGAAATTTTGATTTTTTTTCAAATCCTCAAAAATGATGAAAAACGGCGTGCTATAGTATGCCATACGATATGGGCTATAGCCCATGGTCAAAAATGATGAAAAACGAGGATAAACAATAAATTCAAAAATTCAAAAAACGATGGGCTATAACCCAACTTTTTGAAATTTTGAATTTTTTTCAATTCCTCAAAAACGATGAAAAATGGCGTGCTATAGTATGCCATACGATATGGGCTATAGCCCATGGTCAAAAATGATGAAAAACGAGGATTATTTTTTTTTTCAAAAATTCAAAAAACGATGGGCTATAACCCAACTTTTTGAAATTTTGAATTTTTTTCAAATCCTCAAAAATGATGAAAAACAGCGTGCTATAGTATGCCATACGATATGGGCTATAACCCATGGTCAAAAATGATGAAAAACGAGGATTTTCTTTTTTTTCAAAAAATCAAAAAACGATGGGCTATAACCCAACTTTTTGAATTTTTGAAATTTTTTCAATTCCTCAAAAACGATGAAAAACGGCGTGCTATAGTATGCCATACGATATGGGCTATAGCACATGGTCAAAAAAGATGAAAAACGAGGATAAAAAATAAATTCAAAAATTCAAAAAACGATGGGCTATAACCCAACTTTTTGAAATTTTGATTTTTTTTAAATTCCTCAAAAACGATGAAAAACGGCGTGCTATAGTATGCCATACGATATGGGCTATAGCCCATGGTCAAAAATGATGAAAAACGAGGATATTTTTTTTTCCCAAAAATTCAAAAAACTATGGGCTATAACCCAACTTTTTGAAAATTTGAATTTTTTTCAAATCCTCAACAATGATGAAAAACGGTGTGCTATAGTATGCCATACGATATGGGCTATAGCCCATGGTCAAAAATGATGAAAAACGAGGATTTTTTTTTTTTTTCAAAAATTCAAAAAACGATGGGCTATAACCCAACTTTTTGAAATTTTGAATTTTTTTCAAATCCACAAAAATGATGAAAAACGGCGTGCTATAGTATGCCGTACGATATGGGCTATAGCCCATGGTCAAAAATGATGAAAAACGAGGATTTTTTTTTTTTTTCAAAAATTCAAAAAACGATGGGCTATAACCCAACTTTTTGAAATTTTGATTTTTTTTCAAATCCTCAAAAATGATGAAAAACGGCGTGCTATAGTATGCCATACGATATGGGCTATAGCCCATGGTCAAAAATTCAAAAAACGAGGATAATTTTTTTTTTCAAAAATTCAAAAAACGATGGGCTATAACCCAACTTTTAGAAATTTTGATGTTTTTTCAATTCCTCAAAAACGATGAAAAACGGCGTGCTATAGTATGCCATACCATATGGGCTATAGCCCATGGTCAAAAATGATGAAAAACGAGGATATTTTTTTTTTTTTAATTCAAAAAACGATGGGCTATAACCCAACTTTTTGAAATTTTGATTTTTTTTCAAATCCTCAAAAACGATGAAAAACGGCGTGCTATAGTATGCCATACGATATGGGCTATAGCCCATGGTCAAAAAAGATGAAAAACGAGGATAAAAAATAAATTCAAAAATTCAAAAAACGATGGGCTATAACCCAACTTTTTGAAATTTTGAATTTTTTTCAATTCCTCAAAAACGATGAAAAACGGCGTGCTATAGTATGCCATACCATATGGGCTATAGCCCATGGTCAAAAATGATGAAAAGCGAGGATATATATTTTTTTTTTAATTCAAAAAACGATGGGCTATAACCCAACTTTTTGAAATTTTGAATTTTTTTCAAATCCTCAAAAATGATGAAAAACGGCGTGCTATAGTATGCCATACGATATGGGCTATAGCCCATGGTCAAAAATGATGAAAAACGAGGATAAACAATAAATTCAAAAATTCAAAAAACGATGGGCTATAACCCAACTTTTTGAAATTTTGAATTTTTTTCAATTCCTCAAAAACGATGAAAAACGGCGTGCTATTGTATGCCATACGATATGGGCTATAACCCATGGTCAAAAATGATGAAAAACGAGGATTTTTTTTTTTTCAAAAATTCAAAAAACGATGGGCTATAACCCAACTTTTTGAAAATTTGAATTTTTTTCAATTCCTCAAAAACGATGAAAAACGGCGTGCTATAGTATGCCATACGATATGGGCTATAGCCCATGGTCAAAAATGATGAAAAACGAGGATTTTCTTTTTTTTCAAAAATTCAAAAAACGATGGGCTATAACCCAACTTTTTGAAATTTTGATTTTTTTTCAATTCCTCAAAAACGATGAAAAACGGCGTGCTATAGTATGCCATACGATATGGGCTATAGCCCATGGTCAAAAAAGATGAAAAACGAGGATAAAAAATAAATTCAAAAATTCAAAAAACGATGGGCTATAACCCAACTTTTTGAAATTTTGAATTTTTTTCAATTCCTCAAAAACGATGAAAAACGGCGTGCTATAGTATGCCATACGATATGGGCTATAGCCCATGGTCAAAAATGATGAAAAACGAGGATTTTTTTTTTCTCCAAAAATTCAAAAAACTATGGGCTATAACCCAACTTTTTGAAATTTTGAATTTTTTTCAAATCCTCAACAATGATGAAAAACGGTGTGCTATAGTATGCCATACGATATGGGCTATAGCCCATGGTCAAAAATTCAAAAAACGAGGATAATTTTTTTTTTCAAAAATTCAAAAAACGATGGGCTATAACCCAACTTTTAGAAATTTTTATGTTTTTTCAATTCCTCAAAAACGATGAAAAACGGCGTGCTATAGTATGCCATACGATATGGGCTATAGCCCATGGTCAAAAATGATGAAAAACGAGGATTTTCTTTTTTTTCAAAAATTCAAAAAACGATGGGCTATAACCCAACTTTTTGAAATTTTGATTTTTTTTCAATTCCTCAAAAACGATGAAAAACGGCGTGCTATAGTATGCCATACGATATGGGCTATAGCCCATGGTCAAAAAAGATGAAAAACGAGGATAAAAAATAAATTCAAAAATTCAAAAAACGATGGGCTATAACCCAACTTTTTGAAATTTTGAATTTTTTTCAATTCCTCAAAAACGATGAAAAACGGCGTGCTATAGTATGCCATACGATATGGGCTATAGCCCATGGTCAAAAATGATGAAAAACGAGGATTTTTTTTTTCTCCAAAAATTCAAAAAACTATGGGCTATAACCCAACTTTTTGAAATTTTGAATTTTTTTCAAATCCTCAACAATGATGAAAAACGGTGTGCTATAGTATGCCATACGATATGGGCTATAGCCCATGGTCAAAAATTCAAAAAACGAGGATAATTTTTTTTTTCAAAAATTCAAAAAACGATGGGCTATAACCCAACTTTTAGAAATTTTGATGTTTTTTCAATTCCTCAAAAACGATGAAAAACGGCGTGCTATAGTATGCCATACCATATGGGCTATAGCCCATGGTCAAAAATGATGAAAAACGAGGATATATATTTTTTTTTAATTCAAAAAACGATGGGCTATAACCCAACTTTTTGAAATTTTGTTTTTTTTTCAAATCCTCAAAAATGATGAAAAACGGCGTGCTATAGTATGCCATACGATATGGGCTATAGCCCATGGTCAAAAATGATGAAAAACGAGGATAAACAATAAATTCAAAAATTCAAAAAACGATGGGCTATAACCCAACTTTTTGAAATTTTGATTTTTTTTCAATTCCTCAAAAACGATGAAAAATGGCGTGCTATAGTATGCCATACGATATGGGCTATAGCCCATGGTCAAAAATGATGAAAAACGAGGATTTTTTTTTTTTCAAAAATTCAAAAAACGATGGGCTATAACCCAACTTTTTGAAATTTTGAATTTTTTTCAAATCCTCAAAAATGATGAAAAACAGCGTGCTATAGTATGCCATACGATATGGGCTATAACCCATGGTCAAAAATGATGAAAAACGAGGATTTTCTTTTTTTTCAAAAAATCAAAAAACGATGGGCTATAACCCAACTTTTTGAATTTTTGAAATTTTTTCAATTCCTCAAAAACGATGAAAAACGGCGTGCTATAGTATGCCATACGATATGGGCTATAGCCCATGGTCAAAAAAGATGAAAAACGAGGATAAAAAATAAATTCAAAAATTCAAAAAACGATGGGCTATAACCCAACTTTTTGAAATTTTGAATTTTTTTCAATTCCTCAAAAACGATGAAAAACGGCGTGCTATAGTATGCCATACGATATGGGCTATAGCCCATGGTCAAAAATGATGAAAAACGAGGATTTTTTTTTTCTCCAAAAATTCAAAAAACTATGGGCTATAACCCAACTTTTTGAAATTTTGAATTTTTTTCAAATCCTCAACAATGATGAAAAACGGTGTGCTATAGTATGCCATACGATATGGGCTATAGCCCATGGTCAAAAATTCAAAAAACGAGGATTTTTTTTTTTTTCAAAAATTCAAAAAACGATGGGCTATAACCCAACTTTTAGAAATTTTGATGTTTTTTCAATTCCTCAAAAACGATGAAAAACGGCGTGCTATAGTATGCCATACCATATGGGCTATAGCCCATGGTCAAAAATGATGAAAAACGAGGATTTATTTTTTTTTTAATTCAAAAAACGATGGGCTATAACCCAACTTTTTGAAATTTTGATTTTTTTTCAAATCCTCAAAAATGATGAAAAACGGCGTGCTATAGTATGCCATACGATATGGGCTATAGCCCATGGTCAAAAATGATGAAAAACGAGGATAAACAATAAATTCAAAAATTCAAAAAACGATGGGCTATAACCCAACTTTTTGAAATTTTGAATTTTTTTCAATTCCTCAAAAACGATGAAAAATGGCGTGCTATAGTATGCCATACGATATGGGCTATAGCCCATGGTCAAAAATGATGAAAAACGAGGATAATTTTTTTTTTTCAAAAATTCAAAAAACGATGGGCTATAACCCAACTTTTTGAAATTTTGAAATTTTTTCAATTCCTCAAAAACGATGAAAAACGGCGTGCTATAGTATGCCATACGATATGGGCTATAGCACATGGTCAAAAATGATGTAAAACGAGGATAAAAAATAAATTCAAAAATTCAAAAAACGATGGGCTATAACCCAACTTTTTGAAATTTTGATTTTTTTTAAATTCCTCAAAAACGATGAAAAACGGCGTGCTATAGTATGCCATACGATATGGGCTATAGCCCATGGTCAAAAATGATGAAAAACGAGGATTTTTTTTTTTTCAAAAATTCAAAAAACGATGGGCTATAACCCAACTTTTTGAAATTTTGAATTTTTTTCAAATCCACAAAAATGATGAAAAACGGCGTGCTATAGTATGCCGTACGATATGGGCTATAGCCCATGGTAAAAAATGATGAAAAACGAGGATAATTTTTTTTTTCAAAAATTCAAAAAACGATGGGCTATAACCCAACTTTTAGAAATTTTGATGTTTTTTCAATTCCTCAAAAACGATGAAAAACGGCGTGCTATAGTATGCCATACCATATGGGCTATAGCCCATGGTCAAAAATGATGAAAAACGAGGATTTTTTTTTTTTTTAATTCAAAAAACGATGGGCTATAACCCAACTTTTTGAAATTTTGAATTTTTTTCAAATCCTCAAAAATGATGAAAAACGGCGTGCTATAGTATGCCATACGATATGGGCTATAGCCCATGGTCAAAAATGATGAAAAACGAGGATAAACAATAAATTCAAAAATTCAAAAAACGATGGGCTATAACCCAACTTTTTGAAATTTTGAATTTTTTTCAATTCCTCAAAAACGATGAAAAACGGCGTGCTATAGTATGCCATACGATATGGGCTATAGCCCATGGTCAAAAATGATGAAAAACGAGGATTTTTTTTTTTTCAAAAATTCAAAAAACGATGGGCTATAACCCAACTTTTTGAAATTTTGAATTTTTTTCAAATCCTCAAAAATGATGAAAAACAGCGTGCTATAGTATGCCATACGATATGGGCTATAACCCATGGTCAAAAATGATGAAAAACGAGGATTTTCTTTTTTTTCAAAAAATCAAAAAACGATGGGCTATAACCCAACTTTTTGAAATTTTGAATTTTTTTCAATTCCTCAAAAACGATGAAAAACGGCGTGCTATAGTATGCCATACGATATGGGCTATAGCCCATGGTCAAAAAAGATGAAAAACGAGGATAAAAAATAAATTCAAAAATTCAAAAAACGATGGGCTATAACCCAACTTTTTGAAATTTTGAAATTTTTTCAATTCCTCAAAAACGATGAAAAACGGCGTGCTATAGTATGCCATACGATATGGGCTATAGCCCATGGTCAAAAATGATGAAAAACGAGGATATTTTTTTTTCCCAAAAATTCAAAAAACTATGGGCTATAACCCAACTTTTTGAAAATTTGAATTTTTTTCAAATCCTCAACAATGATGAAAAACGGTGTGCTATAGTATGCCATACGATCCCATGGTCAAAAATGATGAAAAACGAGGATTTTTTTTTTTTTTCAAAAATTCAAAAAACGATGGGCTATAACCCAACTTTTTGAAATTTTGAATTTTTTTCAAATCCACAAAAATGATGAAAAACGGCGTGCTATAGTATGCCGTACGATATGGGCTATAGCCCATGGTCAAAAATGATGAAAAACGAGGATATTTTTTTTTTTCAAAAATTCAAAAAACGATGGGCTATAACCCAACTTTTTGAAATTTTGATTTTTTTTCAAATCCTCAAAAATGATGAAAAACGGCGTGCTATAGTATGCCATACGATATGGGCTATAGCCCATGGTCAAAAATGTAGAATAACGAGGATAATTATTTTTTTCAAAAATTCAAAAAACGATGGGCTATAACCCAACTTTTTGAATTTTTGAATTTTTTTCAATTCCTCAAAAACGATGAAAAACGGCGTGCTATAGTATGCCATACGATATGGGCTATAGCCCATGGTCAAAAATGATGAAAAACGAGGATAAAAAATAAATAAAAAAATTCAAAAAACGATGGGCTATAACCCAACTTTTTGAAATTTTGAATTTTTTTCAATTCCTCAAAAACGATGAAAAACGGCGTGCTATAGTATGCCATACGATATGGGCTATAGCCCATGGTCAAAAATGATGAAAAACGAGGATAATCTTTTTTTTCAAAAATTCAAAAAACGATGGGCTATAACCCAACTTTTTGAAATTTTGAATTTTTTTCAATTCCTCAAAAACGATGAAAAACGGCGTGCTATAGTATGCCATACGATATGGGCTATAGCACATGGTCAAAAATGATGAAAAACGAGGATAAAAAATAAATTCAAAAATTCAAAAAACGATGGGCTATAACCCAACTTTTTGAAATTTTGAAATTTTTTCAATTCCTCAAAAACGATGAAAAACGGCGTGCTATAGTATGCCATACGATATGGGCTATAGCCCATGGTCAAAAATGTAGAATAACGAGGATAATTATTTTTTTCAAAAATTCAAAAAACGATGGGCTATAACCCAACTTTTTGAATTTTTGAATTTTTTTCAATTCCTCAAAAACGATGAAAAACGGCGTGCTATAGTATGCCATACGATATGGGCTATAGCCCATGGTCAAAAATGATGAAAAACGAGGATAAAAAATAAATAAAAAAATTCAAAAAACGATGGGCTATAACCCAACTTTTTGAATTTTTTAATTTTTTTCAATTCCTCAAAAACGATGAAAAACGGCGTGCTATAGTATGCCATACGATATGGGCTATAGCCCATGGTCAAAAATGATGAAAAACGAGGATAATCTTTTTTTTCAAAAATTCAAAAAACGATGGGCTATAACCCAACTTTTTGAAATTTTGAATTTTTTTCAATTCCTCAAAAACGATGAAAAACGGCGTGCTATAGTATGCCATACGATATGGGCTATAGCACATGGTCAAAAATGATGAAAAACGAGGATAAAAAATAAATTCAAAAATTCAAAAAACGATGGGCTATAACCCAACTTTTTGAAATTTTGAAATTTTTTCAATTCCTCAAAAACGATGAAAAACGGCGTGCTATAGTATGCCATACGATATGGGCTATAGCCCATGGTCAAAAATGATGAAAAACGAGGATATTTTTTTTTCCCAAAAATTCAAAAAACTATGGGCTATAACCCAACTTTTTGAAAATTTGAATTTTTTTCAAATCCTCAACAATGATGAAAAACGGTGTGCTATAGTATGCCATACGATATGGGCTATAGCCCATGGTCAAAAATGATGAAAAACGAGGATTTTTTTTTTTTTCAAAAATTCAAAAAACGATGGGCTATAACCCAACTTTTTGAAATTTTGAATTTTTTTCAAATCCACAAAAATGATGAAAAACGGCGTGCTATAGTATGCCGTACGATATGGGCTATAGCCCATGGTCAAAAATGATGAAAAACGAGGATATTTTTTTTTTTTCAAAAATTCAAAAAACGATGGGCTATAACCCAACTTTTTGAAATTTTGATTTTTTTTCAAATCCTCAAAAATGATGAAAAACGGCGTGCTATAGTATGCCATACGATATGGGCTATAGCCCATGGTCAAAAATGTAGAATAACGAGGATAATTATTTTTTTCAAAAATTCAAAAAACGATGGGCTATAACCCAACTTTTTGAATTTTTGAATTTTTTTCAATTCCTCAAAAACGATGAAAAACGGCGTGCTATAGTATGCCATACGATATGGGCTATAGCCCATGGTCAAAAATGATGAAAAACGAGGATAAAAAATAAATAAAAAAATTCAAAAAACGATGGGCTATAACCCAACTTTTTGAAATTTTGAATTTTTTTCAATTCCTCAAAAACGATGAAAAACGGCGTGCTATAGTATGCCATACGATATGGGCTATAGCCCATGGTCAAAAATGATGAAAAACGAGGATAATCTTTTTTTTCAAAAATTCAAAAAACGATGGGCTATAACCCAACTTTTTGAAATTTTGAATTTTTTTCAATTCCTCAAAAACGATGAAAAACGGCGTGCTATAGTATGCCATACGATATGGGCTATAGCACATGGTCAAAAATGATGAAAAACGAGGATAAAAAATAAATTCAAAAATTCAAAAAACGATGGGCTATAACCCAACTTTTTGAAATTTTGAAATTTTTTCAATTCCTCAAAAACGATGAAAAACGGCGTGCTATAGTATGCCATACGATATGGGCTATAGCCCATGGTCAAAAATGTAGAATAACGAGGATAATTATTTTTTTCAAAAATTCAAAAAACGATGGGCTATAACCCAACTTTTTGAATTTTTGAATTTTTTTCAATTCCTCAAAAACGATGAAAAACGGCGTGCTATAGTATGCCATACGATATGGGCTATAGCCCATGGTCAAAAATGATGAAAAACGAGGATACAAAATAAATAAAAAAATTCAAAAAACGATGGGCTATAACCCAACTTTTTGAATTTTTGAATTTTTTTCAATTCCTCAAAAACGATGAAAAACGGCGTGCTATAGTATGCCATACGATATGGGCTATAGCCCATGGTCAAAAATGATGAAAAACGAGGATAATCTTTTTTTTCAAAAATTCAAAAAACGATGGGCTATAACCCAACTTTTTGAAATTTTGAATTTTTTTCAATTCCTCAAAAACGATGAAAAACGGCGTGCTATAGTATGCCATACGATATGGGCTATAGCACATGGTCAAAAATGATGAAAAACGAGGATAAAAAATAAATTCAAAAATTCAAAAAACGATGGGCTATAACCCAACTTTTTGAAATTTTGATTTTTTTTAAATTCCTCAAAAACGATGAAAAACGGCGTGCTATAGTATGCCATACGATATGGGCTATAGCCCATGGTCAAAAATGATGAAAAACGAGGATAGTTTATTTTTTCAAAAATTCAAAAAACGATGGGCTATAACCCAACTTTTTGAAATTTTGATTTTTTTTCAAATCCTCAAAAATGATGAAAAACTGCGTGCTATAGTATGCCTTACGGTAGGGGATATAGCCCATGTTCAAAAATGATGAAAAACGAGGTTAATTCTTTTTTCAAAAATTCAAAAAACGATGGTCTATAACCCATGTTTTTTGAATTTTTGATTTTTTTTCAAATCCTCAAAAATGATGAAAAACTGCGTGCTATAGTATGCCTTACGGTAGGGGCTATAGCCCATGTTCAAAAATGATGAAAAACGAGGTTAAAAAAAAAATTCAAAAATTCAAAAAACGATGGGCTATAACCCATGTTTTTTAATTTTTGATGTTTTTTTTCAAATCCTCAAAAATGATGAAAAACTGCGTGCTATAGTATGCCTTACGGTAGGGGCTATAGCCCATGTTCAAAAATGATGAAAAACGAGGTTCATTTTTTTTTTTTTTTTTCAAAAAACGATGGGCTATAACCCATGTTTTTTGAATTTTTGATTTTTTTTCAAATCCTCAAAAATGATGAAAAACTGCGTGCTATAGTATGCCTTACGGTAGGGGCTATAGCCCATGTTCAAAAATTATGAAAAACGAGGATAAAAAAAAAATCTAAAATCAAAAAAATGATGGGCTATAGCCCATGTTTTTTGAATTTTTGATTTTTTTTTTTAATCCTCAAAAATGATGAAAAACTGCGTGCTATAGTACTCCTTACGGTAGGGGTTATAGCCCATGTTCAAAAATGATGAAAAACGAGGTTAAAAAAAATATTCAAAAATTCAAAAAACGATGGGCTATAACCCATGTTTTTTCAAATTTTGAATTTTTTTCAAATCCTCAAAAATGATGAAAAACTGCGTGCTATAGTATGCCTTACGGTAGGGGCTATAGCCCATGTTCAAAAATGATGAAAAACGAGGTTAAAAAAAAATTCAAAAATTCAAAATATGATGGGCTATAACCCATGTTTTTTGAATTTTTGAATTTTTTTCAAATCCTCAAAAATGATGAAAAACGGCGTGCTATGTATGCCGTACGGTAGGGGCTATAGCCCATGTTCAAAAATGATGAAAAACGAGGTTAAAAAAAATATTCAAAAATTCAAAAAACGATGGGCTATAACCCATGTTTTTTCAAATTTTGAATTTTTTTCAAATCCTCAAAAATGATGAAAAACTGCGTGCTATAGTATGCCTTACGGTAGGGGCTATAGCCCATGTTCAAAAATGATGAAAAACGAGGTTAAAAAAAAATTCAAAAATTCAAAAAACGATGGGCTATAACCCATGTTTTTTGAATTTTTGATTTATTTTTTCAAATCCTCAAAAATGATGAAAAACTGCGTGCTATAGTATGCCTTACGGTAGGGGCTATAGCCCATGTTCAAAAATGATGAAAAACGAGGTTAAAAAGAAATTCAAAAATTCAAAAAACGATGGGCTATAACCCATGTTTTTAGATTTTTTTTCAAATCCTCAAAAATGATGAAAAACTGCGTGCTATAGTATGCCTTACGGTAGGGGCTATAGCCCATGTTAAAAAATGATGAAAAACGAGGATAATTGTTTTTTCAAAAATTCAAAAAACGATGGGCTATAACCCATGTTTTTTGAATTTTTTATTTTTGTAAAAATCCTCAAATATGATGAAAAACGGCATGCTATAGTATGCCTTACGGTAGGGGCTATAGCCTATGTTCAAAAATTATGAAAAACGAGGATAAAAAAAAAAATCTAAAATAAAAAAAATGATGGGCTATAACCCATGTTTTTGAATTTTTGATTTTTTTTTTAAATCCTCAAAAATGATGAAAAACTGCGTGCTATAGTACTCCTTACGGTAGGGGCTATAGCCCATGTTCAAAAATGATGAAAAACGAGGTTAAAAAAAATATTCAAAAATTCAAAAAACGATGGGCTATAACCCATGTTTTTTCAAATTTTGAATTTTTTTCAAATCCTCAAAAATGATGAAAAACGGCGTGCTATGTATGCCGTACGGTAGGGGCTATAGCCCATGTTCAAAAATGATGAAAAACGCGGATAAAAAAAATAATCAAAAATTCAAAAAACGATGGGCTATAACCCATGTTTTTTGAATTTTTGATTTATTTTTTCAAATCCTCAAAAATGATGAAAAACTGCGTGCTATAGTATGCCTTACGGTAGGGGCTATAGCCCATGTTCAAAAATGATGAAAAACGAGGTTAAAAAGAAATTCAAAAATTCAAAAAACGATGGGCTATAACCCATGTTTTTTGATTTTTTTTCAAATCCTCAAAAATGATGAAAAACTGCGTGCTATAGTATGCCTTACGGTAGGGGCTATAGCCCATGTTCAAAAATGATGAAAAACGAGGATAAAAAAAATTCAAAAATTCAAAAAACGATGGGTTATAACCCATGTTTTTTGAATTTTAGATTTTTTTTCAAATCCTCAAAAATGATGAAAAACGGCGTGCTATAGTATGCCTTATGGTAGGGGCTATAGCCCATGTTCAAAAATGATGAAAAACGGGGTTAAAATAAATTCAAAATTTCATAAAACGATGGGCTATAACCCATGTTTTTTGAATTTTTGAATTTTTTTCAAATCCTCAAAAATGATGAAAAACTGCGTGATATAGTATGCCTTACGGTAGGGGCTATAGCCCTTGTTAAAAAATGATGAAAAACGAGGTTAAAAAAAAATCAAAAATTCAAAAAACGATGGGCTATAACCCATGTTTTTTAATTTTTAATTTTTTTTCAAATCCTCAAAAATGATGAAAAACGGCGTGCTATAGTATGCCTTACGGTAGGGGCTATAACCCATGTTCAAAAATGATGAAAAACGGGGTTAATCTTTTTTTCAAAGATTCAAAAAACGATGGGCTATAACCCATGTTTTTTGATTTTTTTTTTTTTTTTCAAATGCTCAAAAATGATGAAAAACGGCGTGCTATAGTATGCCTTACGGTAGGGGCTATAGCCCATGTTCAAAAATGATGAAAAACGAGGATAAAAAAAATTCAAAAATTCAAAAAACGATGGGCTATAACCCATGTTTTTAGAATTTTTTATATTTTTTCAAATCCTCAAAAATGATGAAAAACTGCGTGCTATAGTATGCCTTACGGTAGGGGCTATAGCCCATGTTCAAAAATGATGAAAAACTAGGTTAAAAAAAATATTCAAAAATTCAAAAAACGATGGGCTATAACCCATGTTTTTTAAATTTTTGAATTTTTTTCAAAACCTCAAAAATTATGAAAAACGGCGTGCTATAGTATGCCTTACGGTAGGGGCTATATATAGCCCATGTTCAAAAATGATGAAAAACGAGGATAAAAAAAATTCAAAAATTCAAAAAACGATGGGCTATAACCCATGTTTTTAGAATTTTTTATATTTTTTCAAATCCTCAAAAATGATGAAAAACTGCGTGCTATAGTATGCCTTACGGTAGGGGCTATAGCCCATGTTCAAAAATGATGAAAAACTAGGTTAAAAAAAATATTCAAAAATTCAAAAAACGATGGGCTATAACCCATGTTTTTTAAATTTTTGAATTTTTTTCAAAACCTCAAAAATTATGAAAAACGGCGTGCTATAGTATGCCTTACGGTAGGGGCTATAGCCCATGTTCAAAAATGATGAAAAACTAGGTTAAAAAAAATATTCAAAAATTCAAAAAACGATGGGCTATAACCCATGTTTTTTAAATTTTTGAATTTTTTTCAAAACCTCAAAAATTATGAAAAACGGCGTGCTATAGTATGCCTTACGGTAGGGGCTATAGCCCATGTTCAAAAATGATGAAAAACGGGGTTAAAAAAAAATCAAAAATTAAAAAAACGATGGGCTATAACCCATGTTTTTTGAATTTTTGATTTTTTTTCCAAATCCTCAAAAATGATGAAAAACGGCGTGCTATAGTATGCCTTATGGTAGGGGCTATAGCCCATGTTCAAAAATGATGAAAAACGGGGTTAAAATAAATTCAAAATTTCAAAAAACGATGGGCTATAACCCATGTTTTTTGAATTTTTGAATTTTTTTCAAATCCTCAAAAATGATGAAAAACTGCATGCTATAGTATGCCTTACGGTAGGGGCTATAGCCCATGTTCAAAAATGATGAAAAACGGGGTTAATCTTTTTTTCAAAGATTCAAAAAACGATGGGCTATAACCCATGTTTTTAGAATTTTTGATATTTTTTCAAATCCTCAAAAATGATGAAAAACTGCGTGCTATAGTATGCCTTACGGTAGGGGCTATAGCCCATGTTCAAAAATGATGAAAAAGTAGGTTAAAAAAAATATTCAAAATTTCAAAAAACGATGGGCTATAACCCATGTTTTTTCAATTTTTGAATTTTTTTCAAATCCTCAAAAATTATGAAAAACGGCGTGCTATAGTATGCCTTACGGTAGGGGCTATAGCCCATGTTCAAAAATGATGAAAAACGGGGTTAAAAAAAAACAAAAATTCAAAAAACGATGGGCTATAACCCATGTTTTTTTTAATTTTTGATTTTTTTTCCAAATCCTCAAAAATTGTGAAAAACTGCGTGCTATAGTATGCCTTAGGGTAGGGGCTATAGCCCATGTTCAAAAATGATGAAAAACGAGGATAAAAAAATATTTCAAAAATTCAAAAAACAATGGGCTATAACCCATGTTTTTTGAATTTTTTTATTTTTTTCAAATCCTCAAAAATGATGAAAAACTGCATGCTATAGTATGCCTTACGGTAGGGGCTATAGCCCATGTTCAAAAAAATGAGGTTAAAAAAAAATTCAAAAAACGATGGGCTATAACCCATGTTTTTTTAATTCATGATTTTTTTTCAAATCCTCAAAAATGATGAAAAACTGCGTGCTATAGTATGCCGTACGTACAGTATGGGCTATAGCACATGGTCAAAAATGATGAAAAACTTGGATAAAAAAATATTTCAAAAATTCAAAAAACAATGGGCTATAACCCATGTTTTTTGAATTTTTGAATTTTTTTCAAATCCTCAAAAATGATGAAAAACTGCGTGCTATAGTATGCCTTGCGGTAGGGGATATAGCCCATGTTCAAAAATGATGAAAAACTAGGATAAAAAAATATTTAAAAAATTCAAAAAACGATGGGCTATAACCCATGTTTTTGAATTTTTGAATTTTTTTTCAAATCCTCAAAAATGATGAAAAACTGCGTGCTATAGTATGCCTTACGGTAGGGGCTATAGCCCATGTTCAAAAATGATGAAAAACTAGGATAAAAAAATATTTTAAAAATTCAAAACACAATGGGCTATAACCCATGTTTTTTGAATTTTTTTCAAATCCTCAAAAATGATGAAAAACTGCGTGCTATAGTACGCCTTACGGTAGGGGCTATAGCCCATGTTCAAAAATGATGAAAAACTAGGATAAAAAAATATTTTAAAAATTCAAAAAACGATGGGCTATAACCCATGTTTTTGAATTTTTGATTTTTTTTTCAAATCCTCAAAAATGATGAAAAACTGTGTGCTATAGTATGCCTTACGGTAGGAGCTATAGCCCATGTTCAAAAATGATGAAGAACTAGGATAAAGAAATATTTTAAAAATTCAAAACACAATGGGCTATAACCCATGTTTTTTGAATTTTTGAATTTTTTTCAAATCCTCAAAAATGGTGAAAAACTGCGTGCTATAGTATGCCTTACGGTAGGGGCTATAGCCCATGTTCAAAAATGATGAAAAACGGGGTTAAAAAAAAATCAAAAATTAAAAAAACGATGGGCTATAACCCATGTTTTTTGAATTTTAGATTTTTTTTCCAAATCCTCAAAAATGATGAAAAACGGCGTGCTATAGTATGCCTTATGGTAGGGGCTATAGCCCATGTTCAAAAATGATGAAAAACGGGGTTAAAATAAATTCAAATTTTCAAAAAACGATGGGCTATAACCCATGTTTTTTGAATTTTTGAATTTTTTTCAAATCCTCAAAAATGATGAAAAACTGCGTGCTATAGTATGCCTTACGGTAGGGGCTATAGCCCTTGTTAAAAATGATGAAAAACGAGGTTAAAAAAAAAATCAAAAATTCAAAAAACGATGGGCTATAACCCATGTTTTTTTGAATTTTTGAATTTTTTTCAAATCCTCAAAAATGATGAAAAACGGCGTGCTATAGTATGCCTTACAGTAGGGGCTATAACCCATGTTTTTTTTAATTTTTGAATTTTTTTCAAATCCTCAAAAATGATGAAAAACTGCATGCTATAGTATGCCTTACGGTAGGGGCTATAGCCCATGTTCAAAAAAATGAGGTTAAAAAAAAATTCAAAAAACGATGGGCTATAACCCATGTTTTTTTAATTCATGATTTTTTTTCAAATCCTCAAAAATGATGAAAAACTGCGTGCTATAGTATGCCGTACGTACAGTATGGGCTATAGCACATGGTCAAAAATGATGAAAAACTTGGATAAAAAAATATTTCAAAAATTCAAAAAACAATGGGCTATAACCCATGTTTTTTGAATTTTTGAATTTTTTTCAAATCCTCAAAAATGATGAAAAACTGCGTGCTATAGTATGCCTTGCGGTAGGGGATATAGCCCATGTTCAAAAATGATGAAAAACTAGGATAAAAAAATATTTAAAAAATTCAAAAAACGATGGGCTATAACCCGTGTTTTTGAATTTTTGAATTTTTTTTCAAATCCTCAAAAATGATGAAAAACTGCGTGCTATAGTATGCCTTACGGTAGGGGCTATAGCCCATGTTCAAAAATGATGAAAAACTAGGATAAAAAATTATTTTAAAAATTCAAAACACAATGGGCTATAACCCATGTTTTTTGAATTTTTTTCAAATCCTCAAAAATGATGAAAAACTGCGTGCTATAGTACGCCTTACGGTAGGGGCTATAGCCCATGTTCAAAAATGATGAAAAACTAGGATAAAAAAATATTTTAAAAATTCAAAAAACGATGGGCTATAACCCATGTTTTTGAATTTTTGATTTTTTTTTCAAATCCTCAAAAATGATGAAAAACTGTGTGCTATAGTATGCCTTACGGTAGGAGCTATAGCCCATGTTCAAAAATGATGAAGAACTAGGATAAAGAAATATTTTAAAAATTCAAAACACAATGGGCTATAACCCATGTTTTTTGAATTTTTGAATTTTTTTCAAATCCTCAAAAATGGTGAAAAACTGCGTGCTATAGTATGCCTTACGGTAGGGGCTATAGCCCATGTTCAAAAATGATGAAAAACGGGGTTAAAAAAAAATCAAAAATTAAAAAAACGATGGGCTATAACCCATGTTTTTTGAATTTTTGATTTTTTTTCCAAATCCTCAAAAATGATGAAAAACGGCGTGCTATAGTATGCCTTATGGTAGGGGCTATAGCCCATGTTCAAAAATGATGAAAAACGGGGTTAAAATAAATTCAAATTTTCAAAAAACGATGGGCTATAACCCATGTTTTTTGAATTTTTGAATTTTTTTCAAATCCTCAAAAATGATGAAAAACTGCGTGCTATAGTATGCCTTACGGTAGGGGCTATAGCCCTTGTTAAAAATGATGAAAAACGAGGTTAAAAAAAAAATCAAAAATTCAAAAAACGATGGGCTATAACCCATGTTTTTATGAATTTTTGAATTTTTTTCAAATCCTCAAAAATGATGAAAAACGGCGTGCTATAGTATGCCTTACAGTAGGGGCTATAACCCATGTTCAAAAATGATGAAAAACGGGGTTAATCTTTTTTTCAAAGATTCAAAAAACGATGGGCTATAAACCATGTTTTTAGAATTTTTGATATTTTTTCAAATCCTCAAAAATGATGAAAAACTGCGTGCTATAGTATGCCTTACGGTAGGGGCTATAGCCCATGTTCAAAAATGATGAAAAACTAGGTTAAAAAAAATATTCAAAATTTCAAAAAACGATGGGCTATAACCCATGTTTTTTCAATTTTTGAATTTTTTTCAAATCCTCAAAAATTATGAAAAACGGCGTGCTATAGTATGCCTTACGGTAGGGGCTATAGCCCATGTTCAAAAATGATGAAAAACGGGGTTAAAAAAAAACAAAAATTCAAAAAACGATGGGCTATAACCCATGTTTTTTTGAATTTTTGATTTTTTTTCCAAATCCTCAAAAATTGTGAAAAACTGCGTGCTATAGTATGCCTTAGGGTAGGGGCTATAGCCCATGTTCAAAAATGATGAAAAACGAGGATAAAAAAATATTTCAAAAATTCAAAAAACAATGGGCTATAACCCATGTTTTTTGAATTTTTTATTTTTTTCAAATCCTCAAAAATGATGAAAAACTGCATGCTATAGTATGCCTTACGGTAGGGGCTATAGCCCATGTTCAAAAAAATGAGGTTAAAAAAAAATTCAAAAAACGATGGGCTATAACCCATGTTTTTTTAATTCATGATTTTTTTTCAAATCCTCAAAAATGATGAAAAACTGCGTGCTATAGTATGCCGTACGTACAGTATGGGCTATAGCACATGGTCAAAAATGATGAAAAACTTGGATAAAAAAATATTTCAAAAATTCAAAAAACAATGGGCTATAACCCATGTTTTTTGAATTTTTGAATTTTTTTCAAATCCTCAAAAATGATGAAAAACTGCGTGCTATAGTATGCCTTGCGGTAGGGGATATAGCCCATGTTCAAAAATGATGAAAAACTAGGATAAAAAAATATTTAAAAAATTCAAAAAACGATGGGCTATAACCCATGTTTTTGAATTTTTGAATTTTTTTTCAAATCCTCAAAAATGATGAAAAACTGCGTGCTATAGTATGCCTTACGGTAGGGGCTATAGCCCATGTTCAAAAATGATGAAAAACTAGGATAAAAAATTATTTTAAAAATTCAAAACACAATGGGCTATAACCCATGTTTTTTGAATTTTTTTCAAATCCTCAAAAATGATGAAAAACTGCGTGCTATAGTACGCCTTACGGTAGGGGCTATAGCCCATGTTCAAAAATGATGAAAAACTAGGATAAAAAAATATTTTAAAAATTCAAAAAACGATGGGCTATAACCCATGTTTTTGAATTTTTGATTTTTTTTTCAAATCCTCAAAAATGATGAAAAACTGTGTGCTATAGTATGCCTTACGGTAGGAGCTATAGCCCATGTTCAAAAATGATGAAGAACTAGGATAAAGAAATATTTTAAAAATTCAAAACACAATGGGCTATAACCCATGTTTTTTGAATTTTTGAATTTTTTTCAAATCCTCAAAAATGGTGAAAAACTGCGTGCTATAGTATGCCTTACGGTAGGGGCTATAGCCCATGTTCAAAAATGATGAAAAACGGGGTTAAAAAAAAATCAAAAATTCAAAAAACGATGGGCTATAACCCATGTTTTTTGAATTTTTGATTTTTTTTCCAAATCCTCAAAAATGATGAAAAACGGCGGCTATAGTATGCCTTATGGTAGGGGCTATAGCCCATGTTCAAAAATGATGAAAAACGGGGTTAAAATAAATTCAAAATTTCAAAAAACGATGGGCTATAACCCATGTTTTTTGAATTTTTGAATTTTTTTCAAATCCTCAAAAATGATGAAAAACTGCGTGCTATAGTATGCCTTACGGTAGGGGCTATAGCCCTTGTTGAAAAATGATGAAAAACGAGGTTAAAAAAAAATCAAAAATTCAAAAAACGATGGGCTATAACCCATGTTTTTTGAATTTTTTAATTTTTTTCAAATCCTCAAAAATGATGAAAAACGGCGTGCTATAGTATGCCTTACAGTAGGGGCTATAACCCATGTTCAAAAATGATGAAAAACGGGGTTAATCTTTTTTTCAAAGATTCAAAAAACGATGGGCTATAACCCATGTTTTTTGAATTTTTGATTTTTTTTCAAATCCTCAAAAATGATGAAAAACGGCGTGCTATAGTATGCCTTACGGTAGGGGCTATAGCCCATGTTCAAAAATGATGAAAAACAAGGATAAATAAAAATCAAAAATTAAAAAAACGATGGGCTATAACCCATGTTTTTAGAATTTTTGATATTTTTTCAAATCCTCAAAAATGATGAAAAACTGCGTGCTATAGTATGCCTTACGGTAGGGGCTATAGCCCATGTTCAAAAATGATGAAAAACTAGGATAAAAAAATATTTTAAAAATTCAAAACACAATGGGCTATAACCCATGTTTTTTGAATTTTTGAATTTTTTTCAAATCCTCAAAAATGGTGAAAAACTGCGTGCTATAGTATGCCTTACGGTAGGGGCTATAGCCCATGTTCAAAAATGATGAAAAACGAGGTTAAATGTTTTTTTCAAAAATTCAAAAAACGATGGGCTATAACCCATGTTTTTGAATTTTGTATTTTTTTTCAAATCCTCAAAAATGATGAAAAACGCGTGCTATAGTATGCCTTACGGTAGGGGCTATAGCCCATGTTCAAAAATGATTAAAAACGAGGTTATTTCTTTTTTTCAAAAATTCAAAAAACGATGGGCTATAACCCATGTTTTTTATCTCATTTTTTTCAAATCCTCAAAAATGATGAAAAACGGCGTGCTACAGTATGCCGTACGATATGGGCTATTAGACGAGCGTCTAAAAATGGGATAAAACACGTCTAAAAATAGACGTGTTTTAGACATCTATTTTTAGACGTTTTTTATCCCATTTTTAGACGCACGTCTAATAGCCGGCTATTGCTCAGTGGGATAGTCAAAAATGATGAAAAACGAGGATTCAAAAAAAATTAAAAAAATCAAAAAACGATGGGCTATAACCCATGTTTTTGAATTTTTGAATTTTTTTTCAAATCCTCAAAAATGATGAAAAACAGCGTGCTATAGTATGCCGTACGATATGGGCTATAGATTCACACGAATCACACCGGACAACCCCAGCTTCAGGGTAGGGTCGCTCAGTGCGTGCACTCGGCACACCCGGTGTGCAGCGCACTGGATTTTCGAACGACAACGCACTGAGTGCACTGAATAAACGAACGACAAGAGAGCACACCAGTGCGTTCAGGGCGCATTTCCGAACGCGCCCCATAGTATGCCCTCCGAGACCATGGACTATAGCCTTTCATTTTTCCGTGATTTTCACCTTTTTTCAAATCCTCAATGACCTTAAAGTGAGGAAGGCACTTGCCTGGCAAGCTCTTAACGGTATGACCAGTGTGTGGAAATCCAACCTCCCCCGACACATCAAGATCAGTTTCTTCTCTGCTACCGTGGAGTCCGTCCTCCTCTATGGCTGTGAATGCTGGACACTTAAACAAGCCCTACAGAAATCCCTGGACGGGTGCTACACCAGAATGTTACTTGTGGTACTTAACATCAACCAGGATGAGCACATCACCAACAAGCTTCTGTACGGGGCATTACCAAGTGTAACAGAGAAGATAGCAGTAAGGAGGATGAGACTAGCTGGCCACTGCCACCGACATCAAGAACTCCCGGCCAAAAAGCTTGTACTGTGGGAACCAACACATGGGCATTGCCATAGACTTCCACATTGACACACCCACCCCCCACGAGAAGCTAAAACGCACCATAAAGTTCCGGAAGTTAAAATCCATCAACCCCCTGTCTCTCTCCGTATCCTTCTCCGACGCCATCTCCATCTCCTCCTTCACACAGTCTGACTCCCCCACCGAACTGGTTAACATATACAACAACACACTCTCCTCCTCCCTTGACCAGCTTGCACCCGTTCAAACCCGTTCCGTCTCATTCACCCACACTGCTCCCTGGTTCACAGATGAACTCAGCAGCCTCAAGTCCAAGGGCCGGCAGCTGGAAAGGCTGTCCAAGAGGACAGGGCTCACTGTTCACTCCGACATGCACAACAGCATATGCAGCTCTATAAGGACACCATCAACTCCACCCGCACCTCTCACTACTCTGGAATTATTCAGTCAGGCAGTGGCAACCCCAGAGTACTTTTCTCCACAATAAACAAACTACTCAAACCCATGGACACCATTTCCCACTCCTTCACCACTGAAAAATGCAATAACTTCCTAACCTTCTTTCATGAGAAAATCAACAACATTCACAGCCAGCTGACCACCCCTCCCCCCGGACCTGAACCTGAGCCTACCATACCCACTACACACTCCTTCTCCTCATTCACTGACATCTCACCCTCTGAGCTGTCAACTGTCATTGCAGGCATGAAATCCTCAACCTGCTCCCTGGACCCCCTCCCCACCTACCTCCTCAAGGACTGTATCCCCACTCTCTCACCACTCATCACTAAAACAATAAACTCCTCCCTTTCCTCTGGTTTCGTTCCCCCTTCCCTAAAACTTGCCTCCATCACTCCGGTCCTAAAAAAACCCGGCCTCGACCCTGACTCCCCCAATAACTACCGGCCCATCTCAAACCTCCCATTTCTGTCAAAAACGAGTCGTCACAAACCAAATCACTGCATACCTGGAAACAAACCACCTATATGAGCAATTTCAATCCGGCTTCCGCACCAAACACAGCACTGAAACTGCCCTCCTCAGAGTCACCAACGATCTACTGCTATCTGCTGACACCGGTTCACTCAACATCCTCATCCTCCTTGACCTCAGTGCCGCCTTCGACACCATTCATCACTCCATACTCATCTCACGTCTCAAATCCACCCTTGGAATCGCCCTCTCCTGGTTCCAATCATATCTCACTGACAGACAGCATTTTATTTCCATCAATAACTGCCAATCACTCACATCACCTGTCACCCACGGCGTCCCCCAAGGTTCAGTACTCGGTCCCCTTCTCTTCATCCTCTACATGCTCCCCCTTGGCCAGATACTCCGCACTCATGGTCTCCACTTCCACTGCTATGCCGATGACACTCAACTGTATCTCCCCGCCAAAACCATCACCCCCACCACCCACTCCACTCTCACCTCCTGCCTGACTGACATCAAAACATGGATGCAAACAAACTTCCTAAAACTCAACTGCAATAAATCTGAAATCATCATCATTGGCCCCCACTCACTCACCCGCTCCTCCCATAACTTCTCCCTCACCATTGATGGCTCCACTGTCACCCCCTCCACCCGTGTCCGCAACCTTGGTGTCATCCTTGACCCCACCCTCTCCTTCCAGCCCCATGTCAACCAGATCACCAAAACCGCCTTTTTCCACCTCCGTAACATTGCCCGCCTTCGTCCCATGCTATCCCACACGGCCGCTGAAACACTCATTCATGCCTTCATCACATCCAGACTCGACTACTGCAATAGCCTCCTGTATGGCGTCACCACCAAGGTCCTCAAAAAACTACAATATGTTCAAAACTCCGCCGCCCGCCTACTCACCAGAACCAGATCCAGGGACCACATCACACCCATCCTCCGCGAACTCCACTGGCTCCCAGTCAAGTCCAGAATTGAATTCAAAATACTCACCATCACCTACAAAACCCTCAACAACCAGGCCCCCCTCTACCTCTCTGAACTCATCAACCGCCATGTCCCCTCCCGCTCCCTCAGGTCAAGCACTGCCAACCAACTGGAAACCAACAGATCCAACAAACGGACATGGGGAGACAGGGCCTTCGCAGTGGCTGCCCCTTCTCTTTGGAACTCACTCCCAAACCACATCAGAGCTGCCCCCACCTTCGAAATGTTCAAAAGCACACTCAAAACTCACCTTTTCAAACTGGCTTTCCCTACATAACCCCCCCCCACACACACACACGCACACACACACACGCTTCTTGTTTGCCCCTGTTTTGATTTTTATTCCTAGTTTTTAACCTTTTAAACCTTTTAATTTGTATTCTAATAAATATGTCTGTATTTCTTTCTGTAAAGCGACTTTGGGTACCTAGAAAAGCGCTATATAAATCGTATATATTATTATTATTATTATCGATCGAGAGGACGTCCCACACCTACCTACGTGGACGTACTAAAGAAAGATACTGGTGCGGAAAGCACAAAGGAGCTGGCCAGATGTATGGAGAACCGAGATGACTGGAGACGCCGATGGAGGGCTCGTCTGAGGACGACGTAGAGAGAGAGAGAATGAAGAATCGCTCACTATAACGCGCCACTCAATGACGGATGGACTATAGCTGTATTTGGGTAAAGTGATAATACAAGAACAGATTCAAGTATCTCACAATGTATAAAGTTCCCAAACAAACTATGATGAGTCAGTTTTGTGTTGCTCATAATTCATCACCAATCTTTGCAGAAGAAATATACGTGTGAAACTGTGAAAACTCTCAAACAAAAATAAGAGACGCTCATTTTATTCTGGGTCTAGTGTACAGAAATCATATGGAATAAATAGACTTGTTAACCTAACTGTAGGGAGTACAAACACTGTAGAGAACCTTGGGGTTATCATCTATGAAAAGGCAACACAATGAGCAGAACATTTATCTAGCCGAGTTTGACTCAGACAAACACGACATCAGTTCTGGTGTTCCACACTGCTGTTCTCATTGTACATTCTGCCATTGGGCGAACTCATTACCAATCACGGAGTCAATTTTCATTTCCATGCTGATGATACCCAACTATATCTTTCTGTGGCCAACAATGATCCCTGTGCTTTAGACCCGCTGTTGACCTGTCTGTCTAGCATGAAATGTTGGATGAGTGAGAACTTTCTCAAGCTAAATGAGGATAAGACAGAAGTTCTCATAATAGGTTCTAGCGAGCAGAAAGAATCAATAATAAGCAGACTTGGCAACCTGACTGTAGAAAGTAACAGTACAGTAAAGAACCTGGGGGTTATTATTGAATTTTAATTCACACATTAATCATGTTACCAAGATTGCCTTTTTTCACCTTAGAAATATTGCACGAATCAGAGCCTATTTGTCCTTGGACGATGCAAAAACGCTAATCCACGCCTTTGTTTTTTCTCGGCTTGACTACTGCAATGCACTCTTTTCAGGACTGCCTAAGAAAACGACTGACAAATTACAACTTGTCCAAAATGCAGCAGCTAGAGTTTTAACTAGAACTAAGATGAGAGAACATATTACTCCAGTTTTGGCATCACTGCACTGGCTTCCGGTTGTTTTTAGGATTGATTTTAAAATTATTTTACTTGTCTATAAAGCTCTCAATGGTCTCGCACCTCCGTACCTCCGTGACTGCCTACCTAGATATGTCCCTAACCGCCCCCTCAGGTCCTCCAATGCTGGCCTACTTGAAGTGCCTAAAAGAATGTGCACAAAAAAATATGGTGAGGCAACTTTTTGCTTCTACGGCCCAACAGCCTGGAATAAACTTCCATTCGAGCTCAGACACGCACCCTCTGTAGACATTTTTAAATCTCAACTCAAGACTCGCCTCTTCACTCTTGCTTTTAGTTGAGTTTTTACTATGCACGTTCCTACCCTACCCTGCCCTGACTGATTGCTGCATGTGGTGTTTTTATTAGTTTTTATTTATTTTATGTTCTTATTGTCTCCACCAGGCCGAAGGCATGTGGGGAGAGTATGTTTTGCACTTCGTCCGTCCGTGTGTCCGTCCGTCCGTGTGTGTGTCCGTGTGTCCGTGAACAGCTAATCTCGGCCACCGTTAACCCGGTCGATGCCAAATTTTGCACACACACTCCCTGGATGCCAACGATGAACCTCTGCCCCAAACTTTCCAGAACGGCCTGTTATAGCGCCACCAGGAGGCCGCTTTGTGCAAAACAAGTTTTTTCACAGTACACCTACAGATTTTGTCCAAACATCACGCAAATTAGTACACAGTCTCTCTAGAGCCATTCAACGAAACGGGTCTTTCAGACTTCTCAGACTCCATCCTGATTGGTTAAGATTGGCTTCCAAAGTTCACAGGAGTGCTCAGTTTCAAACAAAATGCTGCAAATCATGAACACATCGCGTGATTTCCGTGAAATTGTGCACGCACATTCCCACTAGGCCGAGGACGAAATGCCACATGAACAATTTCAACTCAGCCTCAAGGTGGCGCTATAACTGGCCAAAAAGTGTTTTTACCTCTAACTGCACGGATCTGTGGATAACCTGGTGGAGACCTGTGCCCAGAAGGGCACTTTTTCTAGTATTCAATTTTGTTCTTTGCCATTGTTCTATCATTTTAACTACTTGTGTTTTATTGCATTCTATTTTTGTGTCCTGCCCTGTGAAGCACTTTGAGCTGCATTTATGTATGAAAGGTGCTATACAAATAAAGTTTATTATTATTTAAATAAACCATGTAAATACAACAAATTGAGCAGAGCACTGCAGGGACTTGAACCCCGTTCTGGTAAACCAGGAGTACCACACCAGTGCCTTAGTTTGTTTTGTTCTAATTTACAGGTCCATTATTTTCATCTTGTTCTCAAATCCTGCAAAATCATGAAAAACGCCATGCAGTCCGAAACAATGGTATAGTATACCTTTTTTTTCGTGATTCATATTTTTTTCAAATGCTCCAATCTTGAAAATCACACCCATGTGAAGTAAGTGCTGCAACTCTGTTGGGTTGCACCACGGCATTCTATAGAGCAGGGATGTCAAACTCAAATACACAGTGGGCCAAAATAAAGAAATTGGTACAAGTCGAGGGCCGGACTGTGTTTCAACACACAGGCCATTTTTTTGTAGAGGGGTAGCTGAAAGTTGACCACAAGTGATATACTTTCACTGCTGATCAATAGTGAAGAGAAGACGCATGCTTGCGCTTCCGGGCCCTCGATACGTGACAATGCACTCGCAGTGCATTGTGGGACTTGTAGTATTCTGGTGGTCCGTGCAATATACCAGAGGGCCAGTTCTAATACTAATTAAATATCATGCCACGGGCCAAAGATAATTCATTCACGGGCCTGATTTGGCCCCCGGGCCTTGAGTTTGACATATATGCTATAGAGCGTCGCAGTCCCGCTCTCTGGAAAATAAATCCGTTCATTTTCCTCAGACTTTTCAGAAAGCATTTATTTAAAGACGTTTATGCCGCGGACAAAGCCAACTCTTGTCGTGACAAATCATGACAATAAACACAATGTTTTGGGCCAAACAAAGAATTAGAAAAAAACGGCAGGTAGGCTACAACTGTTTTTCTTCTTTATTATTTTTTGGTCCAAAATATTGTGTTTGTCGTCATTTGTCACGACTCGGATTCGTACGACACATTTTGAAATGTCTATGGGAAAAATGCATTGGGATTAATTTCCTGGGCCTGGCGTCGTCATGAAAGGGACGCTCGCTCTATAGTATGCCATCCGAAACAGTCATTTTTTACAAATCCTCTTAAATCATGATCTTGTAGATCAGATTGTTTTGCTAATGTTCCCCTCAGAATAGTGATTCTAGGGTTAATGTAATTAATGTAGTAAATGCATAAATGAAAATTGGATTTAATTACTACATTAACGATATGAATGAATGAATATTAAATGAAAAAAAGTTGCAAGCAAAGATTTGGAACTCCTCTGTAGTAACGAGGAACCATACCATACCATACGAACCATCACTGGCCTCTACACTGGCTCCCGGTTAAATACAGAATAGAGTTCAAAATCCTCACCTATAAAGCTCTCAATGGTCAGGCACCACAATATCTCAAAGAACTCATCGATTTAATTGCACAACCAAACACTGTTGTATATTGTGTAGACGTAATAGAGGCTAGTATTTTATAGAGAGGTTTTATGTGAAGGGAGTTTAATTGTGTTTAAGTGCTTTGCATATATGAAATGTCTTGTCGTAGTTTACAGTTATGACCCACTTAGTTTAATAAAGATTGTTATACATGTAAAACCCTTGTCTGTGGTCCTTCCAGGTTCGGACATGACTACAGTTTGTAGTAAATATAGTAAACCAAGTCATTTTTTTTTTTTTTAGACTTAATTTCGTATAGAAATGTTTAGGCATTTTGAGCAAAGATTCCAGGAGGAGAGAGATACATTTCAGATACAAGTCAGAATACGAAAGTGAGGCAAGAGGCGACACATGGGTAGGGATGGAGCTCATGTTATTGATAATGATCAGGCTTCTTATCGAGCAATTTCTATTATTTTGTGGAAAGACGGGAGACAATAAACTCTGAAGAGAACCATTATCTTATACTAGGGCAGACGGAAGGCAATTGACCTTTTTACCAATAAAATATTAAATAAACTGTTAACAGGTTAATATATGTTCCGCCACTTTAAAAGCGTAAGTGTTGCCCAGGCGGTGGCGTAACCGTCTGGTAATCCAGTCGCAGTGTGCCGCGGGTTCGAACTCCCGAGCCCGACACTGCATGTCATATTAGCCTATTGATAACGGGTACTCAAAAAGCTTATCTGATTTTTTCGGGTATCGAGCTCCATCCCTACACATGGGCATCAACGCTTTATTGCTCACGGTCAAGCGGTTCATGAGCTATGTCCGTTTAAAGTTTGAATTCTCAGTTGAGTGCTATAGCGCCACCCATTGGCCAATGGTTGTGGGCTTTGCGTCCTCACCGTTTGGCATTGCACTCTAGGTTGTCCCGATCAGATGGGGTGATCGGAAATCAGGGCCAATAGTCATTTTCAAATGATTGGAATTGGGGAGCAAAGAAAAAAGAAAAAAAAAAAGTAGAGGGCTATCATATTGCCAAGTTTCACGAAAACCCGACAGCACAGTTCAGCCAGAACTGACATTTTTGGTGGAAGGAGAAGAGAAAAATAAGGGACCAAGAGTCCCTTCAGGCTTGGCCCCTAAATAGACTTGTAACCCAACTGTAGGGAGTACAAACACAGTAAAGAACCTGGGGGTTATCATCTATGAAAAGGCAACACAATGAGCAGAAAATGAACCATGTAAATACAACAAATTGAGGGCACCGCAGGGAGTTGAACCCCGTTCTGGTAAACCAGTAGTACCACACCAGTGCCTTAGTTTTTGTTTTATAATTTACAGGTCCAAAATCAGTCATTAGTTTAAATTTTGCAAAAATATGTTTTAAATTTACTCTTGCTGGCCTCCTGCGGCAATATAATTAAAAATATAGCCTACACACTCAATTTGAATCATGACTATAAATGATAGCCATGAATATGTCTTTAAACAATTGAAAACCGGAAGACTCACTACACAAATACCTTAAGGAAAACTCCTCAGACATAAACTAAGAATATCTTATTTTGTCATGCTCATAAAGTGCTGCAAAGTGCTAAAAGTGAAAAGTGCAGCAGAAAACGTTTGGGTAATAGGCCCATCGTCAATGCCTCGCCTACAGACCGGCATGGAAGAAGTTTTAGCTGCAAATGGCAGCATAAATAAAATCACATCAATACACACCACATAATGTGATGTTAACTGACGCGATGAAGCTTGCACATTATAAGACATACGTCACATCAACCAACATCACATACCTACCCTAACCTAACCCTATTGTTCATTATGTGATGTGGGATGACATGATGAAGCCTTAGTCACAAATGTGAAATGAGACAAGACATAAACACACATCACATACCGGGCCTGTGTTCATAGGTGATGTGGGCTTACGTAATGAAGCTTTACTCACAAATTAGATCTGATAATATAGCACCGACAATAGTCTTATGACCTAGATGTTTGCTGCTGCACTTTTCACTTTAAGCACTTAGAGCGCTTTATGAACATGAACAAAATAGATTGTCTTGGTCTCTGCCCAAGCAGTTGGCCTTTAGGTTTTCGTGGCGCAAGTATTTTTCTATCTAGTTGTCCCATGTAGGAAAAATGGGGCAAGACTGTACAATTTATGCCATTTGTGGACGATTGACATAAATTATATGAGGTAGCAGCATTCTTTGCGCCCCAGTATTTGTCAGCAATACTATGAACATTAGTACACAACATGAACAGCAATAAACAATTCGTATGGCGCAATGCCAACAGACGTGAATGACGAGCTATCCGCAATTGCTGTGAAATATCACCTTTAAAAAACACATAAATGCACATCACATATCGGCCTGTGTTCATATCTGATGTGAACTGACGTGTTGACGCTTTACTGGTAAATTACATGAAACAGCTCCAAATGAGAAACTGTACGCGAGACAAGACCCAAGTCACACATACAATAGTGAAGAACTAGTGTCATAGATGGGCAAGAAAGAAATAATACAATAAAGAAATGCGATTAAAAACTCTGAGACCACAAAACAAATAACTTTATTAAAGCAAAGAAGAAGAGAGAAAAGATGAAGGTTGGGTAGAAACCTTGTACGTCCAAAACGGTTACTTTTATGGACCAAAACAACTGTGATCCAATATTATTAATATAATATTCTGTGTTCCAATGTTATTATTTAGTCACAAGCTCTTGCTGATACTTCACTGGTTTGATACATTAGAAAAACAGAATACTACAAGTGAAATATTCAATAATGGATTATCTTTGCCTCATGAGATTGGCCATTTGCTACTTGTGTGTGACACTGTAGCATGACCAAGTAAGGAAATTAATTTACTAAAGGTTGAACTATGGAGATACAAGGTTTCTGCCCAACAGTCAAGGATAATAAACTATGCTCACTTACCTTCAATATCAGCACTAAACAAAACACACACACCAACCAAGGAAGCAAATGACACAGCGGCCATCATTTGCTTCCTCTTGTTAGTTTGCACAGACCTACAGCATAGTAAGCTGTAAACACAGTGTTAAGGGGCTACATGCTACCATCATGACACAAGACATAAATCACATACCTCCTCCACATCACATTTGTACACACATAAAACACTAGTGAAGAACTAGGGCAATAGATAGGCAAGAAGAAAGAAATTACCTAAATAAAGCAAAATGAGATTAAAAACTATGACAACAAAAAATAAATAACTTTATTAAATCCAAAGAATAGAGAAGAGAAAGGAGACACAAGAGAACATACATATGTGATGTGGATGTGGACAGACTTTACCCGTAAATTATGTTACGATAAATAAATCACATGCCTCCACAAACATCACATAACGGTGATGTGGACTGGCATTATACACACACACAAATTAAGTGAAACTATACATGGCGCGAAAGACAAGTTAGACAACCTACGGTATGGTAGCATGTAGCCCACTTAAACAAGCAGCAGGAATCAGACGGTTAACTAACCTTCACTGCTAACAGCAGCCAGCAGTGGCAACAGCATAGAGTTCACCCAGCAGTGGCAACAGCATAGAGTTCACACCTCCAGTCAGCTCACTTTCTGAAATGGCAGGGGAAAATAAAATGAGTTGTCGGCCTACAGGATGACATATTGGAAGTCATAAGTCACTGACAGGGCTGTGTCACCATTATTACACACATTCTAGGGCTATAATCTGCCTTGTGCAACCATTTATTTTATGAAGCCTAAAAGCTAAAAAGGAAACTTCGTATTCATATGTTCAACAGCAAACACTATTAATCGCAATCCTTTGTATGACAATGAATGGTCAACTTAACATGTTGTAATGTTGACACAGCCCTAGTTTCTACTACAGCCACATGTAATCCAGGTACGTACCGTGGGGGGCCTTCCGTCGCTCGGTTGAAGATAGCCGGTATTAATAGAGCCGCGTAGGTTGTATGGCACAATACGTCCCGAGCACCGTACGCCTCGTAATCTCAGGGAGCGTTCGTTGACACCGTTATACGTTTCAGCTCAGCCGAGTAGACACTCTATAACCAATACCAGCCATCTCCTGATGACTGCATCCAAGGTCACCGCATGACACCAAGGTCACATGATCAACCTGTAAGACACAAACATACGCCAACATTACTCTTTATCCAGATTTTATACATTGTAGAAAATAAATCTTTAGGAAATTCTTGCATTTTTCTTTTGCAACCAGATCTTATTTTAATGATGTTTGTGAGACAAAAAACACTTTCCTGGGGTTTTTATGCATTTTAGTATTTCAAAGAGTCCATGATGTCATGGACACTGGGCTCACTTCCTTCCTGGACTAAATGTTGTCTCAGTAAGACAGCCCTCCCCCTATCCACAAGGATGAGCAGTGGACCAAAGCATTGTGGGAATTGTAGTTCAGGAAGGAAGTGAGCCCAGTGTCCATGACATCATGGAGTCCATGGACACTTTGAAATACTAAAATATCTAAAAAATAAATAAAAACCCCAGGAAAGTGTAAGTGTTTGTCTCAAAAATCATTCAAATAAGATCTGGTCGCAAAAGGGGTGAAGTGGCCCTTTAAAGTTGAAATCAAGTTGCTCTGCATGGTAGAAATGGGCTTGTAGATCTGCTACTTTTGTATGCATGCATGTGTACGTTTGTACATTTGAGTTTTCCATCCAGCAGAGAGACATTTAGTTTAATCTTATGAATGTGTCAGCCAGTTACAATTTGTGTTACCATTATGTACTAAAGTAAAAGGGTATGGCATCAAAATGCACTTAAAAAATGACCAAATGTAGCTCATTACGCAGAAATGTCCCATTTATTTTCTTTTTTTTAAGATATTTTTTTGCGGCTTACGCCTTTTATTGATTTTTGAAGGGACAGACAGTAGGCTGACAGGAAACGGGAGAGAGATGGGGGGATGACATGCAGTAAAGGCCATGTCGGGTCCGGGAGTCGAACCCGCAGCACACTGCGACTGGATTACCAGTCCGGTGCCCAGACCGTTACGCTACGGCCTGGGCCGAAATGTCCCATTTCAAATGTTTGAAAGAAAGACATCTGAAAATAGCAGATCTACAATTTCACAATTTCACGCATTGCATCACAATGCATTGCATCACAATGCATTGTGAGATTGTAGATCAGCTACTTCCAGATGGCCAAAATGTGGTTAATGTAGCCCAGTGGTAAATTGCAATGTAGCCTAAAGGATATATATTTTTAAATAATCCAAATCTTCAAAATAACTAGTGTCCAATATAGTGTCCAAATAATAGAATATAAAAGTACTATGGTCCACAGTACTTCAGTAGATGTAATCATTTACTTTCCACCTGTTTGTTTATTTGTTTGCGTCTCAAAAAGTACCAACACATTCCTCATATTGTTGTCCTTTTAGAGTCACAATAAACAACCAACAGTCCTTCTAACAACACTAATGTTTAAACAATAACAGAGTTAATCTGTTATTGTTGAGCTAAAAACCATGCGGTTCTCAAACTAATCTTACCTTCCAGCAGCGCCCCAAACACTCTGCTATGCACCGCGTGCGGCTCCATTTTAAAGCATAAGCCCCGCCTACTGTATCCGGATCTAGACCGTCGGTCATTGGTCCGTCAGAGTAAATGGTTCACAGCTGTGTGGATTTACAAGCTGCACGCATGTGCGCGCGCACACACACACACACACACACGCACGCACGCACAACAGACAGACAGACAGACAGACAGACAGACAGACAGACAGACAGACAGACAGACAGACAGACAGACAGACACAGAGACCCAAGGCAGAGAGAGAGATATAGAGACAGACAGACAGACAGACAGACAGACAGACAGACAGACAGACAGACAGACAGACAGACAGACAAGGACCCACAAATGATATAATATGAAAAGGTTTGTTAAGAACTGCTGCAGATCCATAATAATATTCAGACACATGCAGTGTCTGCTGGTGAACACTAGATGGCAGCAACACGTCGGTTTCCCATTCTGTCCATGACAAACGACTTTAAACATGCGTTTCACCTGTTCTCTCTCTCTCTCTCTCTCTCTCTCTCTCTCTCTCTCTCTCTCTCTCTCTCTCTCTCTCTCTCTCTCTCTCTCTCTCTCTCTCTCTCTATCTGTATATTTGTATGTCTCTAAATGTTATGATGAATTGAACAATAAGGTAAACAAGTCTAGTGCTTTCTTGGTCGTCCACTCACAGTTTGTATTGAGTTGTGCTTGAAATAATTCTGCAAACTGTTAATAAATACTTCAATCAATCAATCAATCAATATATTGGCCACCAACACGAATGAGTTGTCATTGGATAAGACGTTGTCTACAATTCCATGCTGTGATGATGTGTCTAAATGGGTAAATTTCGTGTAAATTAAGTAATGCAGATGTTTTTTTTGTTTTTGTTTTTAAGATATTTTTTTGCGGTTTACGCCTTTTATTGGTTTTTGAAGGGACAGACAGGCTGACAGGAAACGGGAGAGAGATGGGGGGGGAAGACATGCAGTAAAGGCCGTGTCGGGCTCGGGAGTCGAACCCGCGGCACACTGCGACTGGATTACCAGTCGGGTGCCCAGACGGTTACTCCACCGCCTGGGCCAGTAATGCAGATGTTTAACAATAATGAATTATTACCTCTTGAGAGCGGGGAAAGGAACTGGTTGGAATAACGTGTTCCTTCCACGCGCTACGTCCAACACGTCTGTGTGGAGTTTGCATGTTCTCCCCGTGTCCCCTAGGGTAGGTACCCTCACATGTTCTCCCCGTGTCCCCTAGGGTGGGTACCCTCACATGTTCTCCCCGTGTCCCCATAGGGTAGGTACCCTCACATGTTCTCCCCGTGTCCCCTAGGGTAGGTACCCTCACATGTTCTCCCCGTGTCCCCTAGGGTAGGTACCCTCACATGTTCTCCCCGTGTCCCCTAGGGTAGATACCCTCACATGTTCTCCCCGTGTCCCCTAGGGTAGGTACCCTCACATGTTTTCCCTGTGTCCCCTAGGGTATAGGTACCCTCACATGTTCTCCCCGTGTCCCCTAGGGTAGGTACCCTCACATGTTCTCCCCGTGTCCCCTAGGGTAGGTACCCTCACATGTTCTCCCCAACCAGGGAAACTCCCCCCTGTCAGGTGTAAAGGAGCAACTTGGACACTCAGGCATGAAGGAAGCATGAGTTCAAGTCCGTTGCTCTCCCCTTGTCCCCCATATATGGGGACTAGGTTGGTGGAGGGTGTGTAGAGCCAAGGATCACATTAGATGATTGACACAGGGGTGAAAAATGGGTTACAAAAATCGTGGGATAAAAAATAAATATATTAGAAAAGAAATACCTCTTGAGAGCCTAAAATGAGACCAAATGGTTACCAGCTCTCCATCCTTTAGAAGAGCGCACCAAATGGAGGTGACCACTTGGGACCACTGAGCATACATACAGCCCACAGGTTAACCCATTTAGGCCTGACGTCAAAAAAAAAAAAAAAAAGGTCTTCAGTTTTCTGAAAAACCTCATGTTTCTGTATCAGTGCCAGTGGTGCTCAATATTTCATGTCAAGGACCCCACAAATTATATTTAATATGCCTCCGCCCCCCCATCTGAAAATATGTAGTTCCAGGGCCGATCCGATACGATACAGTATCACTATCGGGACATATTCTCTACCAATAAGCCTGATATGCCTTCATTCATTCATTCATTTAAAATGCCCTCTCTAGTCTATAACTAAAATTTAGCGGTTTACTTTATTTATATTTTAGTTCATCTTTTACTCAAGCGGGACAATAACTCTGTTTGATTGATGACATTGTTACTATATCACATACTGATGTCTCTCTCTCTCTCTCTCTCTCTCTCTCTCTCTCTCTCTCTCTCTCTCTCTCTCTCTCTCTGTAGATAGATTATTAATTGTGTTGATTGGCTGCATCGGCAAAGGCAAACGTCCCAGGCTTAAGAAATTACAGGTACCAGAGATAGAAGGGGGATTAGCAATCCCAAACATAATGTATTACCACTGGGCATCACAAATCAGATTTATATAGCAGAGTGTGTAAAAAATGATACAAATGGATCTTTTCTTGACTTGGAGGGTGTTGGATGTGTGTCCGCTCTTTCTGAGTTGCCATTTATAAACGGAGCTATCTCACTCCAAGGGATAAGAGAAAACTTTATTAGAAATACCTTGAAATCTTGGAACCAAATACGTAAACATTTTGGTATTACTAATACATACTCAGTTCTTGCTCCTGTTTTTTGTAATCCTGACTTTGCTCAGTCATGTTCAGATGTTGGGTTCAGAGCCTGGAAAGAGGCTGGTATTTTAAAATCACACACGTGTGAACTGAGTGGTGCAATTCCCCCCCCCCCCCCCCCCCCCCTCTCTCTCTCTCTCTCTCTCTCTCTCTCTCTCTCTCTCTCTCTCTTCAGAGACACTACCCCTCTCACTGTTTCTGGCGCCCCCTACTGCTATTATTAAGTCACATACTTGTGCTCTCACAATTCAATTCAATTCAATTCAAAGGGCTTTATTGGCATGAGAAAACATACGTTTACATTGCCAAAGCAGAAAGAACAGTACAACAATACAGCAATACAATCAAAACAAAAACAAAAATGATGTACTTTGTCAGATTCTTCAATAGATCAACTTCTATCACTCGAGGCAGGTATAGTGCAGGCATATACACAATGATTAGTCTTTACGGTGGTTGTGTTCCATTTGATATCCTTCTCCTATCACAGCAACTCACAAATCTTGCTGCTGTGTTTGCACATTGTTGTACTTCGCCCAGCAGATATGGGAGTTTTTTGTCATTGGTCATGTTTTCAAAATCTCCGTGTGTGGTTGTAATCTGTGGGAAGTATGTGTCTCTGATGTCTTGGTACAATGGACAGATGGTTAGGAAGTGTAGCTCGGTTTCCACTTCATTTAGTGTGCAGTGGGTGCATAGTCTGTCTTCTCTCGGGATACAGGTCTGCCTATGACGGCCTTTCTCGATCGCGAGACTGTGCTCACTGAGTCTGTACCTAGTTAAGATTTTTCTTTGTTTTGGGTCGGTCACAGTGCTCAGGTATTCTGCCACTGTGTATTCTCTGTTTAGGGCCAGATAGCATTCTAGTTTACTCTGCTTTTGTGTTGCCACTTTCCAGTGTGTCAGATAGTTTTCCTTTTGCTGTTTTATAATTTGGTTTAGTCCAATGGGTTTTCTATCTCGTGGCTCTGTTTGTGTTTGTGTCCGGAGTTCCAGGGCCAGCTGGCTGAGGGGGCATCTCTCTAGAGTTTCACTGTGTGTGAGTGCCTTGTTATGGAGTGCATCTAGGTCACTTTCTTTTAGGTGGTTGTAGAACTTAAGTGCTCTCTTTTTTATTTTGATTATGAGTGGGTATCGTCCTAATTCTGCCCTGCATGCATTATTTGGTGTTTTTCGCTGGGTACGGAGAATGGATTTGCAGAATTCTGTG
>NC_139703.1:40731768-40754268 GCF_964188405.1 Protomyctophum parallelum | reverse complement strand
ATTATAGACTAAAAGTCCTCTCCAAACTTCCTGCCAAAGTTCAAAAAGGGCTATACTAGGGTACAGCCTTATAGTAAATAATAATAAAAAGAAATCGCTATAAAATGTTTTAAAGAAATACATATTTAGCCCCATGCTCGAATGCCCCCCCTGTCGAAAACAGCTAAAATCCCTAAAACGAAAGAAAGCAGCAAAAAAAAAAGAATTAACACTCACCTTTTACTTTCTTTAATAACAACCTAAAACATGAACCTTGGTTGAAAAAAAGCTAAAGTTGTCCTTTAAGTCAACACAACAGATGTGCCAGCATCTTTCAAAATAAAGGCGCTATTCGAGTGCCAGCAGATATTCCAGCTTTTACTCTGAAAAGCCATAGTCCATGTGGTATAGCCTGATTCATAAGCATCTAGACTCTTTCTCATATCTATGTTGTAAATTAAAATATAGAAATCCCATCATTGACAATGAATGGAGAATTTACGTCAATATGTGTCTGAGCAAATCAACATGTTATACGTGGTGATGATATACGGTGGTGATGATGATAATAATAATAATAATACTAATAATGTTTTGTTTTGTTCAAGTCAACATCTTTAAATGGTATAGTCTTTAGTCACTTAAGCAATATTACACGAGTCAGGAACGAGACGAAGTCGAGTTCCGCAAGCAATCACTGAACAACAGTTACCCTTAAAACTAAGAAAATAGCTAAAAGATTATTATTTTTTAATGACAGATGTAGTCACTACGACCACAAATGTCCCAAGAAACTAGCTAGCCTAGCCACCGAGTTTGCTAGCGCTCTGGGAGAACAGAGCAGCTGAATTCTTTGTTTTGATTAGGTGGTGAACGGTGCTGGTTTAACCCACGGCTAGAAGGCTGTTTCAACCAATCAGATTGCTTCCTCGAAACGACCTGTGGTAGAATTAATTATTAACACTAGCTGCTTTTAACAAAACCACATGAAGAGTACATCTAAAAACAGAGACAACGTGGCACACGTATACATCTTAAAGATTTTATTTTATTCCGTTCTCAAACATTTTCATGTCAAGGACCCCCAAACATTTCTGTAATTGGCCTCCGAGAAAATATGATATTAATTCTATAGGGTCTTCCCCAGAAGCAAAGATCTGAGTTACAAACGTTCACTCAGAAAGAATATATATATTCAAAGATTTGCATCACATTTTCACGATTTAAAAAAAATAGCACACCTACAAGCTCATGCTCGTGAGCTTGTAGATCTGCTATTTTTCAATAGCTAAAGTATAACATGATGCTTGAAACACCAAAAGGGGTTCCCCGCCCATAAAGTTAACAACACAAAACAGAAACATCTGCTTATGGTGCAGAAGTGCAACATTAGCTGCTTCCAAACCAGCCCTCGGGGGGTTAAAGGTGAAAGGTTAAAAGTCACAGCACAGCACAGTACAGCACAGCACAGCACAGCACAGCACAGCACAGCACAGCACAGCACAGCACACCACAGCACAGCACAGCACAGCACAGCACAGCACACCACAGCACAGCACAGCACAGCACAGCACAGCACAGCACAGCACAGCACAGCACAGCACAGCACAGCACAGCACAGTACAGTACAGTACAGTACATTTACACCTCAGTGTCTTTAAAGGCTCTTTATAAAGTCTCTTTTTGTCCGTCCTTCAACCGCCGCTCCTCGTTCGCTCCTCGTTCGCTCCTCGTTCGTCCGCGTATCCAGACTCCAGTCTGAGGCGATAGCTTAACACCGCGCTGTAGTTCTATGTGTGATGGGGTGAGGTGTTCTGTCTCTGTGCGATGGGGTGACGTGTTCAGTGTGCGATGGGGTGACGTGTTTAGGGTGACCAGATCCAAATTGTTCATTTTAGGGACAGAAGTATCGCTTATGTGTGGGATGGGGGGACCCATAGCATAAAAGTATGCTATTTTAACAGGTTTAAGAACACATCTAGCAGGAAGAGACAATGAGAGAGCTTTACAACAGAAGGCCAACTTATTAGGGGACTATAACTAATAACTATTAGGGCATTTGAACACTGATGTCACAATGTGGGACAGACAGGGTCTCAATTTGTGGGACGCCTGAAAAGTCTTGGAAATGAGGAACTGTCCCAAAGAACACGTCACATGTTCGGTGTTCTGCCTCCGTGCGATGGGGTGATGGGTGTGAGCATCAGTTCCTGTGACAGAGGTGGAGCCTGGCTTTCGCCTGCACAGCGCGGCTCGGCGCCGAGCTGTGGCGAGTCGCCGCCACGACGATGGCGGCGGCGGGCGAGGACACCCCCCCGCCCCCCGGTGACCCCCGTGACCCCGATGAGGCCTTCGCCGCCAAAGCAGCCGCGGACGACGACGACGCCAGCTTCAGAGACTTGGACGCGGCGGCGAGCAGAGACGAGGACGGGGACGAGGAGGAGGACGAGTGCGAGGCGTACAGTTTGGGGGCGACGAACAGGCGACCCGAAGCGGAGGATTTAGACGACAGGGGGGCGTGTCCTCCCCGGGCGGCGCCCTCCGCCTCGAGGGGAGGCGTGGTCTCGTCGGAGCGCGGCACCACCAGCGCGCGGCAGCTGAGTCCCGCGGCGCAGTCGCAGCGCTGGAACAGCTCCAGGCCTGTAGGGGGCCCCCCCTTGGACCTGCTGCGCTGGGAGCCCCCCCGCGTGCACACCTGGCCCTCCAGAAGCACCGGCTTGCAGATGCGCGCCCAGAAGTGACGCGCGCAGCACAGACCCTCCGCGCAGTCTGACGACCGCAGACAGGCCCCGCCCACCTGACCTGAGAGAGAGAGAGAGAGAGAGACTATGAGATCACATTCTAAAGATTGTCTGTTTGAAAATGACAGTTTTCTGGAAAAAAGCTATGTTTCTATGTGTCAGTCGTTCTTCGATTTTTCAAAAATAGCAGACCTACAAGCTCGTAGCGTGCCACTCTGTGTTAGTTTTAGTGGAGGAAATCAGCAGTGAATAGATACCTTTAATGTTGTTAGTTTTAGTGGAGGAAATCAGCAGTGAATAGATACCTTTAATGTTGTTAGTTTTAGTGGAGGAAATCAGCAGTGAATAGATACCTTTAATGGTGGACTGCTTGGACACTGCCTTTCTGCCTCCCGACTTCTTGATCGCCCCTCGATCGTCCTCCTCCGACAGTCTCTGAGAGAGGAAACTGTCCAGGTCTGGAACGCACATATCTGAGAGAGAGAGAGAGAGAGAGAGAGAGAGAGAGAGAGAGAGAGAGAGAGCGAGGTCATTATGTTACACTTGAAAATGTGGCTCAAATCTTTGAATATTATGTTTTTTTGGAGCGAGCGTTTTTAGCTCAAATCTTTGACTATTATGTTCTTTTGGAGCGAGCGTTTTTAGCTCAAATCTTTGAATATTATGTTATTTTGGAGCTATAGCGTTTTTAGCTCAAATCTTTGCTTCCGAGGGGGGTGGTCCCTGGAACAATATATTTTGTGATGGGGGTCGGCGGCCAATTATACAGATAATTTTTGGGGGGAAATATTGAGAACCACTGATACAGAAACACATACTGTAACTGTATAGGTATTTCAGAAAGAAAAATTAGAAGACTTTTCCCGCCCATTCTGGGCGGGAACCCCTTTTGGTGTTAGCACTATGTTATGCTTTAGCTATTGAAAAATAGCAGATCTACAAGCTCATAGCGCACCACCGAGTGGCGCGCTAAGAGCTTGTAGGTCTGCTATTTTTGAAAAAACGAAGAACGACTGACATAGAAACACAGCTTTTTCAGAAAACTGTCATTTTCAAACAGTCATTTTTAGAATCTGATCTCAGGTCAGAACGGGTTAAAAATTAATGAAACAGCTTGGACTCCTCATGCATAGAAGGAGGCATGAGGTCAGTCCGCTGCCCCCCCCAAGTTTGGCAGAGGAAGTGTAGCGCCCAGGATTACATTAGATAATTGGCACTGGGTGAAAAGAAAACTGGGTTACAAAACCGTGGGATAAAAATGTAGAACTAAAAATGAATGATTGAATCTTACTGTTGCTACAGCGGTTCCCGGGGCAACACATGGCGTCGCGCTGACAACGCCTCTTCCTCCTGCGACACGATTGGCAGCGAGAGTAGGCGTGTCTAGAGGGGGCGTGGCAGAAACTGCCTTCGCTGCACTCCAGGTCACTGATGCACTGGAAGAACTAGAGAGAGAGAGACATAGAGAGAGAGAGAGAGAGAGAGAGTCAATTAATGTTATTGTCACTCACATCAGGGACGTGCACACATAGACATCAAAGGGGGCTTCAGCCCCTGCCCTTTAATTAAAGGGGTATTCCACTCATTTTCAACATTTTGGAGGGAAAAAAAGGTAATTAACATGCGTGAATCACATATACTTCACCATGTCAATAATGATGTCCAGTTCTAGAAAACACAGAGCAGCTCTATAAGGTATTATTAAAGACATAGTATAAGATGTTGAAAATTTGTGGAATTCCCCTTTAAACCGTCTGTAAAACAACTGCCCTTTCCGGACCACGAATTAATGCAGCATTAATTTATATGCCTACTAACTACATGGTGAAAGAAATGCATCCTCTCCTTTCAGATATACCATGCCGGAATACAGGCATCTCCACTAAACTAAAGAGTTCTGGGTTGCGCCCCGAAAATAGCTGATCTACAAGCTCTTAAGAGCGTTTAGATGATAAAACACAAAATGTAGATGATGATTTGATAAAACACAAATTGTAGATGATAAAACACAAATTGTAGATGATAAAACACAAACCGTCCACCGTACCTTTGACAGCCTGACGGCACCGCCCCCCTGCAGGGCGGGGCTCGTGAGCGACGACAGCCTCGTGCGGTTGAAGCGCGCGCCCGCGCGGTCCTCCGGCTCGTGCGCGTCCCTGAGGTCCTCGCGCGCGCCCCGGAGGATGAGCGTCCGGATGGAGTTGAGCTTGACGCGGCGCGCCTCCGCGCCGTGCCACGCCCCCACGGCGAGCAGCGCCGCGAAAAACACCGCGAGCCACCGAATGCACGCTCTCATGACGCTTTAGATTAAGCTATAGTTTGTTAGTAGTGTTGTTTGGTTTAAATAAGTACACTAAAAGAGTTCAATTAGCTCTAATAGTGTTGTTTTGATTTGTGAATTTAAATGATTTAAATGAATCTATAGTGGTTTGGTTCCCAGTGGAAAAAGTCCAGGTTGAGTTTTGTCCGTGTTGTTGGAAGCTGCTGCCAGTGCCAGCTACTTGATAAAACTAGCACAATTAAATTATAATAGTAAATTAAATAATAAAAAGCCTTGTTGAGGTTAAAAAACCAGCAGGAGTTGAAATAAAGGCGGATAATCAATCACTAAAATAAGCACCAAATATATTATTTTCCATGCGGAGTTCTTCTGTCTGTGAAAGATAAGGTGCGTGTGTGTGCGTGTGTGTCTGCGTGTGTGTGGCAGCCTACCCTCGTGTCCGTGTCTTTTATAATCCATTCTCGCCCCTCCTCCCCCCCCTCCCCATGCACGCGCATCGATACCAGCGGACACCGTGCGCCTTAACGACCCATCGATACAGAGAGAGAGAGAGAGAGAGAGAGCTATCTCTGACATAATTAACATGCACAATCTTTTATTGTCTCACAACAAGATAGTAGCCTATTACTCAAAGTGTTAATATAACACAGCTCTGTTTACACGTTAATGTGTTGTTTTATCTTCATTGTTTTGCTTTGGCAATGTTAAACGTATGTCAATAAAGCTCCTTTGAATTGAATTGAATTGAATTGAATTGAATTGAATTGAATTGAATTGAATTGAATTGAATTGAATTGAATTGAATTGAGAGAGAGAGAGAGAGAGAGAGAGAGAGAGAGAGAGAGAATACAATCATTGTGTATAGTGTATTTGTGTTTCATGATATATTCCATTATACATTCTTAGCTTACGCATGTTTCACGATAGTTGTTGTGTATGTCATGTATTGCCATGCTTTGAGTTCTTGCTTTATATTGTAAATCGCTCTGGAAACACATTTTGGGCAGGAACCCCTTTTAGTGTTAGCATTATGTTATGCTTTAGCTGTTGAAAAATAGCAGATATACAAGCTCATGGCGCGCTATACGAGCTTGTAGGTCTGCTTTTTTTTTGAAAAATCGAAGAACGACTGACATAGAAACATAGCTTTTTCAGAAAACTGTCAGGATGTAGAAGACATTTTTAGAATCTGATCTCAGGTCAAAATGGATTAAGAGCGATTGATCAATGCCTAAATTGTAATTCGAACTCTTTAATGCAGTGGTTCCCCCAGGGACCCCCATTTGAAGAGATATGCCAGGGACCCCCACTTGAAGAGATATGCCAGGGACCCTCATTAGAAGAGATATGAGGGACCCCCACTTGAAGAGATATGCCAGGGACCCTCATTAGAAGAGATATGAGGGACCCCCACTTGAAGAGATATGCCAGGGACCCCCATAGGAGATTTTTTTTTGTCTCTATAGCAGTGATTCTTAACCCTTCAAGAACCCCCCCCTCCCTCCCTCCCAGTTTGACATGCATATTACGGACTCCCATTTAATTGAATGTATAATATTGTAAAATCAATGTATTATTTAACACAAATACAAATGGAACCAAATAAATGGACCCGAACGGACTGAATTTCACTCGTTTCTAATGTTGTTGAACAATTGTTCAACAACATTAGAAACGAGTGACAGGGTCCACATTAATGTGGACCCTGTTGTAAACAAGTGATGCTTAATTGGGTCGTCCACTCACAGTTAACAGTCTTTGTATTGAGTTTGTGCTTAAAATGTACTGTAAATTCTACAAACTGTTAATAAATATTTCAATCAATCAATCAAAATGTTTAAAACAGTCAGTTTCTTTCATGACATGTCAGTCAAGCTATAATAGGACAAAAACTGTTTCACCACAAGAGGGCGCCCCCGACCCTCTAGCAGACAGACAGACAGACAGACAGACAGGCATACAGACAGACAGACAGACAGACAGACAGACAGACAGACAGACAGACAGACAGACAGACAGAATCATCCTGATTCCTGTGTCAACATGGACGCATGATATATCTTTACCGTTTTCTGGACCGTATTATTTGATCTGATCACATAATTAATTCCATTCCGTTGTTTTTAGTCTAAACTAAAAACATCTCATGATGAGTTTCATGTTGTTGAGACTTTCTTCCAGATCCAGACTGCAGGGTTTGGCTTCTTGTTTCCGCGTCAGGAAACTAAGCCAGAGTCCTGGAGCCTCACACTGTAGGACGGTGAGTCTGTTACAACTTAATTACAGCTTTAGTTCACTTAGAATGATAGTACTTTATAGTCGGCATCAAGTATAACTAGCCTACATTAGTTAACTTGTGATAGTACTTTACTTTGACATACCCTGCATCAGTAGATATCAGTAGTATAGTAGACTACATCAAGTAACTTTAAAGTACTTTAACTTGTGAAGTAGGCTATAGTCTATACTGGAGCGGTGATCCACTGCGCAAAAAGCATGGAATTACGGTTGAGTATTATTCCAGGAAACACCCGGTACGTATGTACCAACAAACTCCGGTAAACTCCCGAAATGTAGGCTACCATCACCCCCGTATATATATTACTGTATATTACTGTATAAACTTGAGTTTTACGGGCAAATCTAGTGCCCATGATTGCCGTTAACTCCTCTTTTCCACGCAGTGTGGTCGACTTCATTGTTCTAGGATTAGTTTAACTTTAGTCCATTACAGTGAACTTGTGAAGTACTGCATGGTCGCTGAGTGACGTATTGTTAGCGTTGCTTTAGTCAAAGTGTCGTCATATAATGGATCACATATACATAACGACGTTGTGAGTGATCTTGTTGTTGTAGTAGCAGGCTAGCTATTTTAGTTACGTTGTCGTTATAGTGGATCACATTTACATAGACGTATGGTCTTGTTCTATATAGCATTAGGCTATATTTTAGTTAAGTTATCGTTATAGGTGGATAACATTAACTCTTTACATAAAGTCGTTGTGTGTTAAGTGTTAAGCATCATTAAAAACTGGTTTACTACAGTCAGTGTTCAAATAAACTTTAGAAGTTGTTACTGCACTGGGAGAGAGAGAGAGAGAGAGAGAGGGAGGGACTGGTATGCATTGGCTGTTGTGTTGTGGCATGCAGCTGCAGAGCATAAATGTCTCTCTATCTCCACCCACTCGCTCTCTTTTCTGTATTTTCCTCCTGATCTCCTCTCTCTCTCTCTCTCTCTCTCTCTGCTCAGACGTTCATTCATTTCCGCAACCACACCCACAGTGTAATGGGATATTGTGACACATTATTTGAAGTTGAAAACTTTATAAATGTCCATCCAGCTGTCTGTCTGTCTGTCTGTCTGTCTGTCTGTCTGTCTGTCCTGTACTGCAGGGGTCTGCAACCTTTTTTAAATGATTTTATTTTCTAGATCGTCAGTGTGCCATATAAACATTAATTAATTTTAATGACACCACAGGAAAAATTCCAACTTATTTTGATTGTCAACAAATATAACGTTTTTCCTTCTTTTTAAATATTTTCTTTCACGTTGTTATAATGATCATTCATTAGACTCAGGGCAGAGTTCAGTTTTTTGTATATATATCTTATATTTGTTTATATTTATACAATGTATAACATTTCTCTCACTCTATAGTCTGGTCCAGCCAGTGTGTGTCTACTGTCCAGATACAGCACGCAGTCTGCAAACACAGGTAACACACACACGCACGCACACAAACACACACACACACACACACAAACACACGCATGCACGCTTATCTGCAAGTTGTTGATACTGTACCAGTGTTGTTTTCGTCGACTAAAACTAAGACGAAAAATGTTTTGTTGACTACTTTTTTCACTGACAAAAACTAAATAAAAACGAATCTATGATGACTAAAACTAAGACTAAATATACTGACAATTCCGTCAACAAATAAAAACTAGACTAAAATGTTAGGAAGGGACTAGTGGACAAGAGATCCAGTTTTATGCTGGGTTGCATGCTGAAAATAGCAGATCTACTATTTTCAGCATGCAACCAAAGTGGAAAATATGTCATTACAACGACATCAACGCCTGTCAAAACACATTTTAGTCGACTAAATCAACTGTAGATTTAGTCGACTAAAATCTTATGACATTTAGTCGACTAAACACTAGAACATTCCAGGCGACTAAAATGTGACTAAAACTAAGTGAAAACTATTCAAGAGACTAATGACTAAAACTAAAATAGAAATTTGCTGCCAAAAACAACACTGTACTGTACACAGGACCACAATGGACACAAGCACTTTCTGTGTTTTTCTGTGCATTTTAACTCAATACAATTGAGGAATCAACAGATGCTCTTAATTCAATGGCGGCTTACATTAATCCATTTTGGTGTTTTAAGCATTCTAACATGCTTTAGCTGTTGAAAAATAGCAGATCTACAAGCTCTACAAGCTGTACTTGTAAGTTGTAGGTCTGCTATTTTTGAAAAATTGTGAAAATGACAAAGACATTTAAAAGACATTTTTTAAATGTCGATGTCAGGCCTAAATGGGTTAACCCAATCTGACCTGAGATCAGATTCATACGAGGTTTCCGCCGGACACACACTGGTCGGATGAACCCATTCTGACCTGAGATCAGATTCTAAAAATGTCAGTCGCTCTTCGATTTTTCAAAAATAGCAGATCTACAAGCTCGTATCGCGCCACCGAGTGGCGCGATACGAGCTTGTAGATCTGCTATTTTTAAATAGCTAAAGCATAACATGATGCTGACACCAAAATGGGTGCCCGGTCAGAATGGGTTAAAATAGGTTCCAGGTGGCCCCCTGCTAAATTATGATCATATCCTTAGATCTTTAACTCTTGAGAGTGTAAAATGAAAGGAAGTGGACCCTCCCGGGTACATTTCCTTTCATTCTAGTCTACAGTAGAGAATGTAGAAGAATTGTTATTTTGATCAACGTTTGCCTGTTATCTCTCCTAATGGTACCAACATCATGTTATCTCTCCTAATGGTACCAACATCATGTTATCTCTCCTAATGGTACCAACATCATGTTATCTCTCCTAATGGTACCAACATCATGTTATCTCTCCTAATGGTACCAACATCATGTTATCTCTCCTAATGGTACCAACATCAATACAGCATGGAACTGTGGACAACATTTTAACCAACGACAACAAAATATTCTTTAGTTTTGGCTCTGAGAGGCTAAATGTCATCAAATGGTGGTCCGTGGCTCAAATGGTTCTGAGAGGCTAAATGTCATCAAGCGGTGGTTCCGTGGCTCAAATGGGTCTGAGAGGCTAAATGTCATCAGATGGTGGTCCGTGGCTCAAATGTGTCTGAGAGGCTAAATGTCATCAGATGGTGGTCCGTGGCTCAAATGGGTCTGAGAGGCTAATTGTCATCAAATGGTGGTCCGTGGCTCAGATGGGTCTGAGAGGCTAAATGTCATCAAATGGTGGTCCGAGGCTCAGATGGGTCTGAGAGGCTAAATGTCATCAAATGGGGGGGTTCGTACTTAGTTTAGACTATAGTCATTGTTAGACATGGGTTAAGGTTAGGTTTAGGTGTGCTGCCCCGTGGGAGGTTAGGTTTAGGTTAGGGTGAGGGTTTGAGATAAGTTGTGGTTGTAGGACTAATGATTGGTCTAAACCAATGACTAGTCCCTTAAGGGTCAGGTTTCCCCTGACCCTTAAGGGTCATATTTCACACCCCTGGTACCCTCGGACCCTCTGGACCCTGGCAGGTTTCCCCTGACCCTTAAGTACCCTCTGGACCCTGGCGGGTTTCCCCTGACCCTTAAGTACCCTCTGGACCCTGGCGGGTTTCCCCTGACCCTTAAGTACCCTCTGGACCCTGGCGGGTCTCCCCTGACCCTTAAGGGTCTCATTTCACACCCCTGGTCTCCAGTATCTACGACTGGACGACAGACAATACATGTACTCAGTGAAGACCAACGGCCGTTGTCACCTGATTGATTGATTGATTGATTGATTGACAGATTACATAATGAGTCTTCATTCACAGAATGTGAAGAGGACATCATTATAATGGAGTTACATAATGAGGACATCATTATAATGAACAGATTATCAACAGGTGAATAATAAGACATTTTGAGTGGGAACCCCTTTTGGTGTTTTAACACATTTAGGCCTGATGTCAAAATAAAAAATAAAAAAATCTTCAAAATCCTGACAGTTTTCTGAAAAACCTCATGTTTGTGTGTCAGTGGTTCTCAATATTTCATGTCAAGGACCCCAAAAGTTATATGTAATATGCCTCCGTCCCCCATCTGAAAATATGTTGTCACAGGGACCTCTCAGAAGCAAAGATTTGAGGCACATTTTCACGATTTTTCAAAAACAGCAGATCTATGAGCATGTAGATCTGTTATTTTTCAACAGCTAAAGTATAACATAATGCTTAAAACACCAAAAGGGGTTCCCGCCCAGAATGGATTAAGGATTATACTTTAGCTATTGACAAATAGCAGATATACAAGCTCGTAGGTCTGTAGGTCTGCTATTTTTGAAAAATTGTGAAAATGTGGGCTAAAATCTTTGAATGTATATATTCAGGTATTTGAAGATTTTTTTAACTCAAATATTTGCTTCTGGAGGGGGGGGGGGGGGGGTCCCTGGAACATTCTGAAAATTTCTGGGGGTTCTTGAGATGAAATAGTTTGAAAACTACTGACAGAAACATAGGGTTTTAACCCTGTGAGAACCACTGACAGAAACAAAGGGTTTTAACCCTGTGAGAACCACTGACAGAAACATAGGGTTTTAACCCTGTGATAACCACTGACAGAAACATAGGGTTTTAACCCTGTGAGAACCACTGACAGAAACATAGGTTTTAACCCTGTGAGAACCACTGACAGAAACATAGGGTTTTAACCCTGTGAGAAACACAGGTTTTTCAGAAAACGAAATGATTCAGAAGCCTTTTTTTTTTTACATTCGTCCTCACTATACATACAATCTGCTTCAAAACAATGAACATTTTGACAAAACAATGAACATTTTGAAAAAATCATGAAAAGGTCCCTGGAACATTCAGGAAAATTCTGGGGGTTCTTGACATGAAATAGTTCAAAAACCACAGAGTGCCGCACTACGAGCTTGTAGATCTGCTTTTTTTCAATAGCTAAAGTTTAACATAATACTTTAAAACACCAAAAAGGGGTTCCCGCCGTTCCCATTTCCTATGCATCGTGGTGAAGAAACCAAAAACTCCAAAATGTTCATTTTTCAGTCCCAATAAACTTAAAGCATTAGCCTACACTTGTTTACAAGAGGGTCCAACCTTGTTCAATTCATCAAAACATTTAGAGACGTACAAATAGACACTTCTATGTAGTTAAAGAACAGAACAGGAATTCATCATAAAGGAGAAGAAACATATACAGTTAGGGGAAAACGTTTTTTTTTTAATTGTTTGTATTTGACCAAATGTAAAGCTTGTTTTGTCATGTCAATAAAGCACCTTTGAATTGAGTGTGTTCGGTGTACTGTATAGGCCAGTGGTCCTTGAGGGGGTTTCAGGGGGGGGGGGGGGGGGTTCTGGGGACCCCCAGGGGTCCTTGAGGGGGTTCCAGGTGGTCCCCAGTGGTCCGGGGACCCCCAGGGGGTCCTTGAGGGGGTTCCAGGGGGTCCCCCATCAGCTAAATGATGGACAGTTGGTAACCAAATGTACCCTTTGTATAGATCTAAACTCTTGAGAGTGTGAAATGAAACCAAAGCCAATCTCGATTAATTCTACTCTCCCAAGAGTTACATTATTATTGTTAAGCATCAAGCTTTACTCAATTTACAAGATACATCATTTGAGAATATAGAATAATTGTTATTATTTGATCAACGACGACAAACAAACTATATTAGTTGGGACAGGTTTACTGTTTAGGATCGTCTCTAACCTGTGTTGTTTTTGGCAGCAAATTTCTATTTTAGTTTAGTCATAGTCTTTGGACTGAAACTTAGTTTTAGTCACATTTTAGTCACCTGGAATGTCTTAGTGTTAGTCTAGTTTTAGTCGACTAAACGTCATAAGATTTTAGTCGACTAAATCTACAGTTGATTTAGTCGACTAAAATGTATTTTGGCGGGTCTTGATGCCGTCGTAGTGAGTGTTTTTACACTTGATGAAAATAGCCGATCTACAAGCTCACAACGCGTCGCAATGCATTTTACACTTGCAACCAAGTGTAAAATGACTTATACTGGATCTCTTGTCCACTAGTCCCTTCCTAACATTTTAGTCTAGTTTTTATCTGTTTCCGTTGACGAAATTGTCAGTATATTTAGTCTTAGTTTTAGTCATCGTAGCTTAGTTTTCATTTAGTTTCCATTTAGTTTTCGTCAGTGAAAAACGAACATTTTTCGTCTTAGTTTTAGTCGACGAAAACAACACTGTCTCTAACCTGTTCTGGGTTAGAGAATCGTCTTTGGCACACGGTCAGTGTAGCTGAGGGTGCTCCTATTGATGACATTAACCCATTTAGGCCTTCTAAATGCTGACAGTTTTCTGAAATACCTCATGTTTCTATAAGCCTATATCACTCAATATTTCAAAAAAATGATCTGTATAATTGGCCTCCGAGACCCTCATCTGAAAATATGTTGTTCCAGGGACCCACCCCCCCAGAAGCAAAGATTTGAGTTAAAAACGTTTGTTATGAAAAATAAATGTTCCAAGGCACATCTTCACGATTTTTCAAAGAAATAGCAGACCTATATGCGCTATGAGCTTGTAGATCTGCTATTTTTCAATAGCTAAATTATTTAACATAATGTTTAAAACACCAAAAGGGGTTCCCACCCAAAATGGACTAATGAACACTGGGCTGCCATCTTGCCATGCAAGGTGCTAACTGCTAACTTCCCATAGACAGCCCAGACTCATCCAAACAGAAAAGTCCTCTCTAATTGTATATGAAACAACGTCAACAAACTCACCAGCTGTACAGAAAGCTTATCCTCTTTCTATCTGCAATGTGTTTGTTTAATACAAATCCACTAGACTGTGGACATGTTATGAGCTATAGTACTAACTCCTTGCAGATTATTGGAGTTTGGGAGCTCTCGTTGGATTATCACTCAACGGCCCAGGCCACCTGTACCACCTGTTTAGAATGTGCACATCATGCAGGAGGTTGTTTTTACTGATATAACGAGCGCTTCCATACTCTTGATACTTAGAAAATAATCACCTGCAAGGAATTTATTGACTGCAGGAAGTAGCTCATAACTGTCTGTCTGTCTGTCCCTCTGACCTGTCTGTCTGTCTGTCCCACAGACCTGTCTGTCTGCTACCGGTACGGCCGCCCCGTCCTGTCTGTCCCTCTCCCGTCCCGAGGGGAGGTGTGCCTGTTCTCCATCCGTCCCATGCTGATGACGGCCGGCTGTTTCATACGGGACATCCAGGCCGAGGACCCTGGGGCTGACGCCGTGGTACTGCTGAACACAGGTAACACACAGCACCGTGGTACCCCCCCCCCCCCCCCCCACACACACACACACAGGATCCTGGGGCTGACGCCGTGGTACTGCTGAACACAGGTAATACACAGCACAACACCGTGGTACCCCCCCCCCCCCCCCCCCCACACACACACACACACACACACTGAGGCTGACGCTGTGGTACTGCTGAACACAGGTAATACACAGCACAACACCGTGGTACCCCCCCCCCCCCCACACACACACACACACACAGGACCCTGGGGCTGACACCGTGGTACTGCTGAACACAGGTAATACACAACACCGTGGTACCCCCCCCCCCCCACACACACACACACAGGACCGTTGGGCTGACGCTGTGGTACTGCTGAACACAGGTAATACACAACACCGTGGTACCCCCCCCACACACACACACACACACACACACACACACACACACACACACACACACACACAGGACCGTGGGGCTGACGCTGTGGTACTGCTGAACACAGGTAATACACAGCACCGTGGTACCCCCCCCCCCCCCCCCCCCCACACACACACACACACAGGACCCTGGGGCTGACGCTGTGGTACTGCTGAACACAGGTAATACACAACACCGTGGTACCCCACACACACACACACACACACACACACACACACACAGCGGGTAGGCATGTTAAAACATGTTAGCCCATTTTGGGGCGCGGTGGGGGGGATTCAGATTACGGGGGCAAGTTTCAAATTGCAGCCGTCCGTAGGTGCCCTTTGAGAGCGGTTTTGAAGGAGTCAAGGGATGCGCATGTCTTAATGACTGTTGGTAGGGCGTTCCACATTTTGGTGGCATAGGAGTGGAAAGAATTTAGTCCCTTGTTTGTGCCGAATCTGGGTTGTTTGTTGATGGTGTTGTGGGTGTGGACTTCATTGACATTAAGGAAGTATTTAGACAGGTACATGGGTATCTTAGTGAAGTATTTAGACAGGTACATGGGTATCTTAGTGAAGTATTTGGACAGGTACATGGGTATCTTAGTGAAGAATTTAGACAGGTACATGGGTATCTTAGTGAAGAATTTAGACAGGTACATGGGTATCTTAGTGAAGTATTTAGACAGGTACATGGGTACAGTATCTTAGTGAAGTATTTAGACAGGTAGGGTATCTTAGTGAAGTATTTAGACAGGTACATGGGTATCTTAGTGAAGTATTTAGACAGGTACATGGGTATCTTAGTGAAGTATTTAGACAGGTACATGGGTATCTTAGTGAAGTATTTAGACAGGTACATGGGTATCTTAGTGAAGTATTTAGACAGGCACATAGGTATCTTAGTGAAGTATTTAGACAGGTACATGGGTATCTTAGTGAAGTATTTAGACAGGTACAACATGGGTATCTTAGTGAAGTATTTAGACAGGTACATGGGTATCTTAGTGAAGTATTTAGACAGGTACATGGGTATCTTAGTGAAGTATTTAGACAGGTACATGGGTATCTTAGTGAAGTATTTAGACAGGTACATGGGTATCTTAGTGAAGTATTTAGACAGGTACATGGGTATCTTAGTGAAGTATTTAGACAGGCACATAGGTATCTTAGTGAAGTATTAATTTGTATAAAGTTATGAATATGTCAGTCATTTGGGATGTTTAGGTTATCTGTCGTAACGATCCTGTGCAACTTCAAAGACGAAAAGACAAACAGAATGTAATTAAGCAATATTACACGAGAGGGTGTGGGTTAATGTGATTATTGCCACGACAGTGATGCGGTCAGGAACGAGACGAAGTCGATTTCCGCAAGCATCACTGAAGTGGCAATAATCACATTAAACCACACCCTCAAGTGTAATATTGCAATTCTACAACAGTTACCCTTAAAACAAAGAAAATCGCTGAAAGAATATATATTTTTAATGACAGATGTAGTCACTACGACCACAAATGTCCCAAGAAACTAGCTAGCCTAGCCACCGAGTTTGCTAGCGCTCTGGGAAAACAGAGCGGCTGAATTCTTTGTTTTGATTAGGTGGTGAACTGTGCTGGTTCAACGGCTAGAAACCGTTTCAACCAATCAGATTGCTTCCTCTTAACGACCTGTTGTAGAATTTATATTCATATGTTCAACGACACAACGACACAATTACATCATTAATCACAACTATTAGTTGGACAATTAATCGCTATGTAACCTTTTTTTAAGCGCTACGCAAACACTCACTAAGAAAATCATACAATTAATTATTTGGCGCCTCTCTCTCTCTCTCTCTCTCTCTCTGTCTACCTCTATCTCTCTCTCTCTCTCAATTCAATTCAATTAGCTTTATTGGCATGAATATATAACTACAGTATTGCCAAAGCATACAATGCAGCAAAGAATAAAATACAATAAAAATATAACAAAAAACAATATCAAACATACAAATAGAACATTAGCTTAACATTTTCTCTCTCTCTCTCTCTCTCTCTCTCTCTCAGACGGTAACAGGGTGTCTTCCACTACCCTGATGGACACGGTGTTGGACTCAGACTTCCAGCTGATCATCAACGACACCCGCTACAACGTGCACGTTCCTGGGCGAGGTGTGTTAGCATTATGCTATGCTTTAGCTATTGAAAAATAGCAGATCTACAAGCTCCTAGCGTGCCACCGAGTGGCACGTCGAGTTCAAATACTTAGAAAGAAGACAAACAAGGAAAGGAAAGGTACTGTTGCAAGTATGTGTATAACAAATACACAGGAGAGATGTGCTGTGCTCAGTGCCTTTTATTCTATTAAAGCCGGTAGCGTACATAACAGTATTGCAATGACAACAACAGCTTCATGTGACTCAGCGAGGTAATAAAGCTACAGAGGTAGTAACATCCGGGGACCACAGGGTGGGGCCGTAGCCTAGCTAGAGCACCCTGTAACAGGTAACATGTTTACCCAGGGTAACTGGACAAAGGAAAGGAAAGGTACTATGTTTACCCAGGGTAACTGGACTAAGGAAAGGAAAGGCACTATGTTTACCCAGGGTAACTGGACTAAGGAAAGGAAAGGCACTATGTTTACCCAGGGTAACTGGACTAAGGAAAGGAAAGGTACTATGTTTACCCAGGGTAACTGGACTAAGGAAAGGAAAGGTACTATGTTTACCCAGGGTAACTGGACTAAGGAAAGGAAAGGTACTATGTTTACCCAGGGTAACTGGACTAAGGAAAGGAAAGGTACTATGTTTACCCAGGGTAACTGGACTAAGGAAAGGAAAGGTACTATGTTTACCGCTGCCACCTAGAGTTCAAATAGAATACAAACAAAAGTAAAAGTGTGGTGTGTGGCAGTGTTGTTTTTGGCAGCAAATTTCAATTTTTGTTTAGTCATAGTCTTTGGACTGAAACTTCATTTAGTTTTAGTCACATTTTAGTCACCTGGAATGTCTTAGTGTTAATCTAGTTTTAGTCGACCAAATGTCATAACATTTTAGTCGACTAAATCTACAGTTCATTTAGTCGACTAAAATGTATTTTGGTGGGTCTTGATGACGTCGTAATGAGTGTTTTTACAACGCGATGCGTTGTGAGCTTGTAGATCTGCTATTTTCAGCATGCAACCATGTGTAAAATGACTTATAGTGGATCTCTTGTCCACTAGTCCCTTCCTAACATTTATTAGTTTTTATTTGTCAACGAAATTGTCAGTATATTTAGTCTTAGTTTTAGTCATCGTAGCTTAGTTTTCATTTAGTTTCCATTTGTTTTTGTCAGTGAAAAAAGGTAGTCAACGAACATTTTTCGTCTTAGTTTTAGTCGACGAAAACAACACTGGTGTGTGGTTTTGTCTCTCTGTCTCTCAGAGTCTCATGAACACGTGACCTGTCTCTCTGTCTCTCAGAGTCTCATGAACACGTGACCTGTCTCTCTGTCTCTCAGAGTCTCATGAACACGTGACCTGTCTCTCTGTCTCTCAGAGTCTCATGAACACGTGACCTGTCTCTCTGTCTCTCAGAGTCTCATGAACACGTGACCTGTCTCTCTGTCTCTCAGAGTCTCATGAACACGTGACCTGTCTCTCTGTCTCTCAGAGTCTCATGAACACGTGACCTGTCTCTCTGTCTCTCAGAGTCTCATGAACACGTGACCTGTCTCTCTGTCTCTCAGAGTCTCATGAACACGTAACCTGTCTCTCTGTCTCTCAGAGTCTCATGAACACGTGACCTGTCTCTCTGTCTCTCAGAGTCTCATGAACACGTAACCTGTCTCTCTGTCTCTCAGAGTCTCATGAACACGTGACCTGTCTCTCTGTCTCTCAGAGTCTCATGAAGACGTGACCTGTCTCTCTGTCTCTCAGAGTCTCATGAACACGTGACCTGTCTCTCTGTCTCTCAGAGTCTCATGAACACGTAACCTGTCTCTCTGTCTCTCAGAGTCTCATGAACACGTGACCTGTCTCTCTGTCTCTCAGAGTCTCATGAACACGTGACCTGTCTCTGTCTCTCAGAGTCTCATGAACACGTGACCTGTCTCTCTGTCTCTCAGAGTCTCATGAACACGTGACCTGTCTCTGTCTCTCAGAGTCTCATGAACACGTGACCTGTCTCTCTGTCTCTCAGAGTCTCATGAACACGTGACCTGTCTCTCTGTCTCTCAGAGTCTCATGAACACGTGACCTGTCTCTCTGTCTCTCAGAGTCTCATGAAGACGTGACCTGTCTCTCTGTCTCTCAGAGTCTCATGAACACGTGACCTGTCTCTCTGTCTCTCAGAGTCTCATGAAGACGTGACCTGTCTCTCTGTCTCTCAGAGTCTCATGAAGACGTGACCTGTCTCTGTCTCTCAGAGTCTCATGAAGACGTGACCTGTCTCTCTGTCTCTCAGAGTCTCATGAACACGTGACCTGTCTCTCTGTCTCTCAGAGTCTCATGAACACGTGACCTGTCTCTCTGTCTCTCAGAGTCTCATGAACACGTGACCTGTCTCTCTGTCTCTCAGAGTCTCATGAACACGTGACCTGTCTCTCTGTCTCTCAGAGTCTCATGAACACGTGACGTGTCTCTCTGTCTCTCAGAGTCTCATGAAGACGTGACCTGTCTCTCTGTCTCTCAGAGTCTCATGAACACGTGACCTGTCTCTCTGTCTCTCAGAGTCTCATGAACACGTGACCTGTCTCTCTGTCTCTCAGAGTCTCATGAACACGTGACCTGTCTCTCTGTCTCTCAGAGTCTCATGAACACGTGACGTGTCTCTCTGTCTCTCAGAGTCTCATGAAGACGTGACCTGTCTCTCTGTCTCTCAGAGTCTCATGAAGACGTGACCTGTCTCTCTGTCTCTCAGAGTCTCATGAACACGTGACCTGTCTCTCTGTCTCTCAGAGTCTCATGAACACGTGACCTGTGTCCAGCGGCGCAACACGGACCGAACGCTAGGGGGGGACATATGGCCGCCGAAAAATCCGTCCCCCCCGTCCCCCCCACCACCCTAGGAGAGGGGGGGATGGGGGGGTCTAACCACAAACGTGGGGTTATGGTTAGGGTTTGGGGTCGAACTACAGAGAGGTTGTTCCAGTGACTCAATGTACATACAAAACTGCGTTTTGGCACAGTTATTATTATGAATTACCTGGCTGTGATTCCTCCTCCTCCCCATTTGTCTCAAAACGTAAAAGTTTAACCACATTATCAGCAGTGCCTCGAACAGGTCAAAACTCACTGACCATCTGATCTGTAAGTTAGCCTATCCTATAAAATGTACAACACCTGGGAGGTTTTCAGGAGAGGATGTTTTAATGTAGTTTAGTTCAACCCATGCAACTCGAGAGGAAAGAAAAACCTGCAGCGCCTTACCTGGTCTTGACAGTTAATAGCGGCGTCGATCTCCTCCTTTCCCCAAATCCCCCAAAATAATAATATAATTCCCAAAGTGGGGTCCGGGGACCCCCAGAGGTACAACTACATGATAGTTTGTGGCATGTCATGTGGACGCTCTCAGTTTTTTTAATTAACATTGATTATCAATTGGAGTCCCACCGCTAGAAATGGTTAAAATAGGGTCCGTCCGAGCTGTATAAATCTTCTCTTATGGGGGTCCTTCTCTTCTCTTCAAATGGGGGGGGTCCGCAGGCTAATACGTGTCCATTTGGGGGTCCTTGACATGAAAAGGATAAAGTAAATCCATTCATCTATTGATCGTCTGACGGTGCCAAAGTGGTGCGTGACACCAAAAGTGGTGTCCTATTGAATTCTGTTCCTGTATTATTAGAATCATTACAGAGTGCAAAGCACATTGGGTCACTGATTGCGGTGTAACAACTCCCAACTTCCGAAAGTTGAGAGAACGGGCCAAACCATTTTGGGATTTAAACAGGGGTGGATCAAATATATGCTTCAAAATATATCGCGTTTATGAACGCAGGATTTCAAAAGTATTACTCCTAAGATAACTTTGGAGCCAGGGGGGGACCCCCCCAGCCAGGGGGGACCCACTAACACATCTGGGGGGGACCAATGTGAGGCTGGCAGGGGACGAAACCCCTCCGTCCCCTACCCTATTGCGCCCCTGCCTGTCTCTCTGTCTCTCAGAGTCTCATGAACACGCGTGTGGTTTTGTCTCTCAGAGTCTCATGAACACGCGTGTGGTTTTGTCTCTCAGAGTCTCATGAACACGTGACCTGTCTGGACGACATGAAGAGCGTGGTCCAGATGTTGCACGCCGCGCTCCACATGCCTCAGCACCAGCTGACCTCGCACACCCAGCTGCTGCAACGGCTGGACGGCCTCACGCAGAGACTGGCGCCCATGGAGAGGGTACGCACGCACGCGCGCGCAATCGCACGCACACACGCGCGCACACACACACACACACACACACACACACACACACACACACACACACACACACACACACACACACACATTTAACCCATTTTGACCTGGGAACGATTCTGCAAATGTCTTGTGACTGTTTTCTTGAAAAAGCAATGTTTTTCTATGTCAGTCGTTCTCAAACACTTTCATGTCACTTTTCACGATTCTTCAAAAATAGCAGACCTACAAGCTTGTAGCGCGCCACCGAGTGGCTCGCTACGAGCTTGTAGATCTGCTAAGGGGTTCCCGCCCAAAATGGGTTAACATCTTTATTTGTATTCACATTTTACAAGAAATGTCTTGAACACAAACAATAGTGGATGCGCAAACTTGAAAAAAACTCTACAACAAGTGCTTCAGGATACAGATCACGGGTACAGAAAGCATCGCCTTCTCCATATATGGAGACTGCCAATTATTGCAGACACTGAACAGAATTTTGCCGATGCCTGATCAGCTCTCGGCTTATTGGGCATGCCTGCAATCTGCAGGCCCCTCACGACTGATTTATGGACATTACCGAGGCTTCCAAATATGAACACAAGTAGTTTACATTTGTAGCCAAGCTGTATAATAGCATCCTTAAGACGCTGGTATACTTAAGCACCTTGGTAAGGAATGCCTCTTCCAGACTGTGGTCAAATGTACATGATGCCACTTCTCTACTGTCCTCATCAACAACAACAATATCTGGTGTATTAGCTGTGACATCTGAAAAAGCATCTCTCACACACACACACACACACACACACACACACACACACACACACACGCCGCCGGACGTAGGACTGTGTACAATTATTCCATAAATCACATAATCACAAATATTAATAAATAAGATGATCGCAATTATTTTTTGCATAACCGTCAGGATAGTCTCCATTCTGATACGTCCTGAAATGGATCTGTTGGAAAGACCAGATCTATAAGCTCGGCGAGCTTATAGATCTGCTGCTTTTCACAATGTTTCTTAGCTTATCCCATTCTGGGCGGGAACCCATTTTGGTGTTAGCATCATGTTATGCTTTAGCTATTGAAAAATAGCAGATCTACAAGCTCATAGAGCGCCACCGAGTGGCGCGCTACGAGCTTGTAGGTCTGCTATTTAAAAAAAATCGAAGAACGACTGACATTTTTAGAATCTGATCTCTGGTCAGAATGGGTTAACGATAAGTTGTGAAAC
>NC_139703.1:40721768-40729268 GCF_964188405.1 Protomyctophum parallelum | reverse complement strand
TCTATAGAGTTATTAGATAAACATAGAGTTTGTACATCTGAACCACTGCTCTATAGAGTTATTAGATAAACATAGAGTTTACATCTGAACCACTGCTCTATAGAGTTATTAGATAAACATAGAGTTTGTACATCTGAACCACTGCTCTATAGAGTTATTAGATAAACATAGAGTTTACATCTGAACCACTGCTCTATAGAGTTATTAGATAAACATAGAGTTTACATCTGAACCACTGCTCTATAGAGTTATTAGATAAACATAGAGTTTGTACATCTGAACCACTGCTCTATAGAGTTATTAGATAAACATAGAGTTTACATCTGAACCACTGCTCTATAGAGTTATTAGATAAACATAGAGTTTACATCTGAACCACTGCTCTATAGAGTTATTAGATAAACATAGAGTTTGTACATCTGAACCACTGCTCTATAGAGTTATTAGATAAACATAGAGTTTACATCTGAACCACTGCTCTATAGAGTTATTAGATAAACATAGAGTTTACATCTGAACCACTGCTCTATAGAGTTATTAGATAAACATAGAGTTTACATCTGAACCACTGCTCTATAGAGTTATTAGATAAACATAGAGTTTACATCTGAACCACTGCTCTATAGAGTTATTAGATAAACATAGAGTTTACATCTGAACCACTGCTCTATAGAGTTATTAGATAAACATAGAGTTTACATCTGAACCACTGCTCTATAGAGTTATTAGATAAACATAGAGTTTACATCTGAACCACTGCTCTATAGAGTTATTAGATAAACATAGAGTTTACATCTGAACCACTGCTCTATAGAGTTATTAGATAAACATAGAGTTTGTACATCTGAACCACTGCTCTATAGAGTTATTAGATAAACATAGAGTTTACATCTGAACCACTGCTCTATAGAGTTATTAGATAAACATAGAGTTTACATCTGAACCACTGCTCTATAGAGTTATTAGATAAACATAGAGTTTACATCTGAACCTCTGCTCTATAGAGTTATTAGATAAACATAGAGTTTACATCTGAACCACTGCTCTATAGAGTTATTAGATAAACATAGAGTTTACATCTGAACCACTGCTCTATAGAGTTATTAGATAAACATAGAGTTTACATCTGAACCACTGCTCTATAGAGTTATTAGATAAACATAGAGTTTACATCTGAACCACTGCTCTATAGAGTTATACGATAAACATAGAGTGTACATCTGAACCACTGCTCTATAGAGTTATTAGATAAACATAGAGTTTACATCTGAACCACTGCTCTATAGAGTTATTAGATAAACATAGAGTTTACATCTGAACCACTGCTCTATAGAGTTATTAGATAAACATAGAGTTTACATCTGAACCACTGCTCTATAGAGTTATTAGATAAACATAGAGTGTACATCTGAACCACTGCTCTATAGAGTTATTAGATAAACATAGAGTTTACATCTGAACCACTGCTCTATAGAGTTATTAGATAAACATAGTTTACATCTGAACCACTGCTCTATAGAGTTATTAGATAAACATAGAGTTTACATCTGAACCACTGCTCTATAGAGTTATTAGATAAACATAGAGTTTACATCTGAACCACTGCTCTATAGAGTTATTAGATAAACATAGTTTACATCTGAACCACTGCTCTATAGAGTTATTAGATAAACATAGAGTTTGTACATCTGAACCACTGCTCTATAGAGTTATTAGATAAACATAGAGTTTACATCTGAACCACTGCTCTATAGAGTTATTAGATAAACAGAGTTTACATCTGAACCACTGCTCTATAGAGTTATTAGATAAACATAGAGTTTACATCTGAACCACTGCTCTATAGAGTTATTAGATAAACATAGTTTACATCTGAACCACTGCTCTATAGAGTTATACGATAAACATAGAGTTTACATCTGAACCACTGCTCTATAGAGTTATTAGATAAACATAGAGTTTGTACATCTGAACCACTGCTCTATAGAGTTATTAGATAAACATAGAGTTTACATCTGAACCACTGCTCTATAGAGTTATTAGATAAACATAGAGTTTACATCTGAACCACTGCTCTATAGAGTTATTAGATAAACATAGAGTTTACATCTGAACCACTGCTCTATAGAGTTATTAGATAAACATAGTTTACATCTGAACCACTGCTCTATAGAGTTATACGATAAACATAGAGTTTACATCTGAACCACTGCTCTATAGAGTTATTAGATAAACATAGAGTTTGTACATCTGAACCACTGCTCTATAGAGTTATTAGATAAACATAGAGTTTACATCTGAACCACTGCTCTATAGAGTTATTAGATAAACATAGAGTTTACATCTGAACCACTGCTCTATAGAGTTATTAGATAAACATAGAGTTTACATCTGAACCACTGCTCTATAGAGTTATTAGATAAACATAGAGTTTACATCTGAACCACTGCTCTATAGAGTTATTAGATAAACATAGTTTACATCTGAACCACTGCTCTATAGAGTTATTAGATAAACATAGTTTACATCTGAACCACTGCTCTATAGAGTTATTAGATAAACATAGTTTGTACATCTGAACCACTGCTCTATAGAGTTATTAGATAAACATAGAGTTTACATCTGAACCACTGCTCTATAGAGTTATTAGATAAACATAGAGTTTACATCTGAACCACTGCTCTATAGAGTTATTAGATAAACATAGAGTTTACATCTGAACCACTGCTCTATAGAGTTATTAGATAAACATAGAGTTTACATCTGAACCACTGCTCTATAGAGTTATTACATCTGAACCACTGCTCTATAGAGTTATTAGATAAACATAGAGTGTACATCTGAACCACTGCTCTATAGAGTTATTAGATAAACATAGAGTTTACATCTGAACCACTGCTCTATAGAGTTATTAGATAAACATAGTTTACATCTGAACCACTGCTCTATAGAGTTATACGATAAACATAGAGTTTACATCTGAACCACTGCTCTATAGAGTTATTAGATAAACATAGAGTTTGTACATCTGAACCACTGCTCTATAGAGTTATTAGATAAACATAGAGTTTACATCTGAACCACTGCTCTATAGAGTTATTAGATAAACAGAGTTTACATCTGAACCACTGCTCTATAGAGTTATTAGATAAACATAGAGTTTACATCTGAACCACTGCTCTATAGAGTTATTAGATAAACATAGTTTACATCTGAACCACTGCTCTATAGAGTTATACGATAAACATAGAGTTTACATCTGAACCACTGCTCTATAGAGTTATTAGATAAACATAGAGTTTGTACATCTGAACCACTGCTCTATAGAGTTATTAGATAAACATAGAGTTTACATCTGAACCACTGCTCTATAGAGTTATTAGATAAACATAGAGTTTACATCTGAACCACTGCTCTATAGAGTTATTAGATAAACATAGAGTTTACATCTGAACCACTGCTCTATAGAGTTATTAGATAAACATAGAGTTTACATCTGAACCACTGCTCTATAGAGTTATTAGATAAACATAGTTTACATCTGAACCACTGCTCTATAGAGTTATTAGATAAACATAGTTTACATCTGAACCACTGCTCTATAGAGTTATTAGATAAACATAGTTTGTACATCTGAACCACTGCTCTATAGAGTTATTAGATAAACATAGAGTTTACATCTGAACCACTGCTCTATAGAGTTATTAGATAAACATAGAGTTTACATCTGAACCACTGCTCTATAGAGTTATTAGATAAACATAGAGTTTACATCTGAACCACTGCTCTATAGAGTTATTAGATAAACATAGAGTTTACATCTGAACCACTGCTCTATAGAGTTATTACATCTGAACCACTGCTCTATAGAGTTATTAGATAAACATAGAGTGTACATCTGAACCACTGCTCTATAGAGTTATTACATCTGAACCACTGCTCTATAGAGTTATTAGATAAACATAGAGTTTACATCTGAACCACTGCTCTATAGAGTTATTACATCTGAACCACTGCTCTATAGAGTTATTAGATAAACATAGAGTTTACATCTGAACCACTGCTCTATAGAGTTATTAGATAAACATAGAGTGTACATCTGAACCACTGCTCTATAGAGTTATTAGATAAACATAGAGTTTACATCTGAACCACTGCTCTATAGAGTTATTAGATAAACATAGAGTTTACATCTGAACCACTGCTCTATAGAGTTATTAGATAAACATAGAGTTTACATCTGAACCACTGCTCTATAGAGTTATTAGATAAACATAGAGTTTACATCTGAACCACTGCTCTATAGAGTTATTAGATAAACAGAAATTCTAAAATGACACAGACATACAGTACTGTACATACACATGTAACAGACGCTCTTTCCAGGGTTTCGTGAGGAATTCATGAAGTATTTTTGTGCGTGCGTGTGTGTGCGTGTGTGTGTGTGTGTGTGTAGGTATGTGTTTGCGTGGGACGTGATGGAACCGGTCACATACTTCCTCACCTACTCGTCAAGCATGATGTTCTTTGCTTACTTCATCCTGACTAGACAGGTACACACTGTGTGTGTGTGTGTGTGTGTGTGTGTGTGTGTGTGTGTGTGTGTGTGTGTGTGTGTGTGTGTGTGTGTGTGTGTGTGTGTGTGTGTCTGTGTGTGTGTGTGTGTGTGTGTCTGTGTCTGTGTAATGTTGCAATGCTAACATGTAAATATATTTGCATAACGCCAATGGAAAAATGGAAATGTGTGTGTGTGTGTGTGTGTGTGTGTGTGTGTGTGTGTGTGTGTGTGTGTGTGTGTGTGTGTGTGTGTGTGTGTGTCTGTGTGTGTGTGTGTGTGTGTCTGTGTGTGTGTGTGTGTGTGTGTGTGTGTGTGTGTGCAGGACTGTATGTTTCCTGACGTCAGAGACAGACAGTCTCTGCATAACTTCTATAAAAAAGCCAAAATAGACAAATTCAACATCGAAGAGTACAACCGCCTGAAAGACCAGCTGGCTGAGGTGACACACACGCACGCACACACACACACACACGCACACACGCACACACAGAACTGACCCTCTTCTAGACGTCTACCCTGATTGATTGAACGATCCGACATTTAATTTCACAGTATGCAGAATGCGTGATTCTATTCTACGTCTGAGCATAGACATGGTAAAGCCCCGCCTGCATGCCTCCGATTGGCCTACCGACACGCCCCGCCTGCCTCCGATTGGCCTATCGATACTGCCGGCCGCACCAGAGTCCCATAGCTATATGCTGGATAGTCTGCCGTGAGGTCGCTCCTTGGTGGGTCATATTTAAATAACACAAGTATAATACAAGAGAATGACTTGGCGCGCGCGGCAGTAACTTTTATTTTTGTAGACAAACGAATATTGTTTATGCCGTTTATTTCTTTGATGGAATAATTCGTTAAACACGTACGCTGTAATATGATTTCAGTTTGGTGTGTTCTAAATAAAGTGTTTGTGTTGATTATAGTGTAATTTATTTGTACGTGCAAACCAGGGGGGCAGTCAGACAGATATTATGTGAAGCCACTAAGGAAATCGGGATTTCCTGAAAGTTCATATAATGGCCTGTTGTGGCGCTGTCATTGGGCCCAAAAAAACCCATATCCCCATAGAGGTCCATGTATTTGGGCCCAACTTCACCTAGACTGTATTACCTTAATAAACATGGTCATGAATACTTTCTGCTTCCAGTCACTAGTTTAAAGTCTCATTTCTAATGTCATAATAACTCGAGAACCGTTCGCTTCACCGACTTCACATTCGACACACGCGTTCCACACCCCCGCAGGGAGGGCAGTGCCCGGTGTCGAGTCGGTCGGACCCACGGTTCTCCAGAACCACCACAAAAGGCTCTGCCAGTGGGCCTAATCAGCCTATAGGTCCCCCCCACCAACATTTCACTGCGGTGACAAATAGTATGACTTTTGACTTTTGACTTTGACCATGTCTATGCTGGGACGTGGAATAGAATCACGCATGTAGAACATTACACCAGTGTTGTTTTTGGCAGCAAATTTTGATTTTAGTTTTAGTCATAGTCTGTTGAATAGTTTTCATTTAGTTTTAGTCACATTTTAGTCACCTGGAATGTGTTAGTGTTAGTCTAGTTTTAGTCGACTAAATGTCATGAGATTTTAGTCGACTAAATCTACAGGTGATTTAGTCGACTAAAATGTATTTTGGCGGGTCTTGATGCCGTCGTAAGGACTGTTTTTACACTTGCTGAAAATAGCTGCAACGCGTTGTGCGCTTGTAGATCGGCTATTTTCAGCATGCAACCAAGTGTAAAATGACTGGATCTCTTGTCCACTAGTCCCTAACATTTTAGTCTAGTTTTTATTTGTTGACGAAATTGTCAGTATATTTAGTCTTAGTTTTAGTCATCATAGCACAGTTTTAATTTAGTTTCCATTTAGTTTTCTTCAGTGGAAAAGGGTAGTCGACAAACATTTTTCGTCTTAGTTTTAGTCAACGAAAACAACACTGCAATACACATTATAACATTTCAACGACAGCACAAGTCAAGACACAGGATAAAACCAGAGAAAAGCACTAAGACTTGTTTACCTCAGGGTCCTCCATTTTCAATTCATCAGAACATTTAGAGACATACAAAATATACACTTCTATATAAAAAATAAACCATGAAGTCGTCATATGGCTGTTGGTAGGGCGTTCCACATTTTAGTAGCGTCGCAGCGAAATTAATTCAAAACCTTTAAACCCTCCCTCAGATCCATACCGGAAAACCAAACATCAGGCATTAATGGTCACCGTTCAATAATATATATGTTTTTCTGTCTCTCAACTAAAATAAACAACATGCTCTGTCTGTCTGTCTGTCTGTCTGTCTGTCTGCCTGTCTGCCTGCCTTCCTGCCTGTCTGTCTGTCTGTGCGCAGGTGGAGAATGACCTGAAAAGACTCCAAAAGCCAATCCGGCTACAGCTACCACTGGAGCAGATACAGTCTACCTAACACATGCGCGTGTGACACACACACACACACGCACGTTCAAAGTTTACACAACAACAGTGGACCTAACACACCCGTACTGTACACATGTGTGTGTGTGTGTGTGTGTGTGTGTGTGTGTGTGTGTGTGTGTGTGTGCGTGTGTGTGCAGAGATGAATCACACACTGCTCGAGTACAAGTTGAAACTAGGATTTGACCGAACGACCGTCTCTAGTCGGTCAAACTGCATCTCAACACATTCCTTTATAAAGATCATGCACCGTTATCTACATAGACAAACAATGATGGTGTATCGATACGGTAACTGTACAGTAATGATGGCTAGGGGTGTATCGATACGGTAACTGTACAGTAATGATGGCCTGATGGGGTGTATCGATACGATAACTGCATCGAAACATCTATTTGAATTTCAAGAATCCAAGTATATCTAAATGAAAACGGCAACATTGACTTTGTATCGTATCGTTTTTGCAATGCAAATAATCGATTTAAAATTTAGGCATTTA
>NC_139703.1:40704268-40716768 GCF_964188405.1 Protomyctophum parallelum | reverse complement strand
AGGGAACACCAACACTGAACACCAACACTGCATTACTCTGAGTCTAGTCTGGCGTTAACAGACTGTTGCCTCTCACGATTTCCAAACGCTTCCGTCGTACAGTCTGGAGCAACGGAAGAGCTGTCATGACTCAACTATAAAGCGGAGGAGGAGCATTCCTCGCCACTTCCGTTTCGTCTTTACAGTCGCACACATTTATCCTAATATGAATAGAAAACATCTAAACATGTATAGCTTGTTGCTTAGCAGAAAAGGAAATACAAAAATAAGCTCTAAACATATTTTAAAATGTCCAGACTCTATATAGCATTCCTTACTCAGCTCATGGGGCTGTAGGTCCAGACTCTATATAGCATTCCTTACTCAGCTCATGGGGCTGTAGGTCCAGACTCTATATAGCATTCCTTACTCAGCTCATGGGGCTGTAGGTCCAGACTCTATATAGCATTCCTTACTCAGCTCATGGGGCTGTAGGTCCAGACTCTATATAGCATTCCAATTTACAATTTAGGCATTTAGCAGACGCTCTTAATCCAGAGCGACTTACATTAAGCAAGAACAAAAAAAGCATGGGAATACATCACATAAAAACATTTATCATGAAACATGCGTAAGCTAAGAAAGTAACAGTGGAATATCTATATAATGAAACTATACATATAAACTATACATCTATACTATGCTATACATATGTACTATGACGTGCTTTGACTACATACAATGCAATTATAGTGCTGTCTACATAACATGCTATAAGTCTGTATCAAATGCTATCTAAGTCTACAGAAATGCTATGGGCCATGATGGAGTCTGAAAAGGTGGGTTTTCAGACTACGGCGGAAGATTGCATTCCACAGTTTTGGAGCCAGAAGGGAGAAGAGTTTTGGACGTGTGGAGCGTTGTCTCTGCGTTGGCTGATCTGAGTGCGCGGGAGGGTTTGTAGGGTTCGATCATACTTGCAAGATATGGGGGAGCCATACCTTTGGTTGCTTTGAATGCCAGCATCAGAGTTTTGTATTCTGTGCGGGCAGCGACCGGGAGCCAGTGGAGGGAGCGGAGCAGGGGGGAGACATGTGAGAATTTTGGCTGGTTGAAGACCAAGCGAGCTGCAGCATTTTGGATCAGCTGGAGGAGGGAGTTACAATAGTCGAGTTTTGACAAGACAGTAAGACTGTTGTCTGGATTAGGAGCTGGGCTGATTCCTGGGTGAGGAACGGAGGAACATTCAGTTACTCAGCTCATGGGGCTGTAGGACCAGACTCTATATAGCATTCCTTACTCAGCTCATGGGGCTGTAGGACCATCTCATGGGGCTGTAGGACCAGCTCATGGGGCTGTAGGTCCAGATCATGGGGCTGTAGGTCCAGATCATGGGGCTGTAGGACCAGCTCATGGGGCTGTAGGTCCAGATCATGGGGCTGTAGGTCCAGATCATGGGGCTGTAGTTCCAGATCATGGGGCTATAGTTCCAGATCATGGGGCTATAGGTCCAGATCATGGGGCTGTAGTTCCAGACTCTATATAGCATTCCTTACTCAGCTCATGGGGCTGTAGGTCCAGCTCATGGGGCTGTAGGTCCAGCTCATGGGGCTGTATGTCCAGCTCATGGGGCTGTATGTCCAGCTCATGGGGCTGTATGTCCAGCTCATTGGGCTGTATGTCCAGCTCATGGGGCTGTAGGTCCAGCTCATGGGGCTGTAGGTCCAGCTCATGGGGCTGTAGGACCTGCTCATGGGGCTGTAGGACCAGCTCATGGGGCTGTAGGACCAGCTCATGGGGCTGTATGTCCAGCTCATGGGGCTGTAGGTCCAGCTCATGGGGCTGTATGTCCAGCTCATGGGGCTGTAGGACCAGCTCATGGGGCTGTAGGACCAGCTCATGGGGCTGTAGGTCCAGCTCATGGGGCTGTAGGACCAGACTCTATATAGCATTCAGAGATTGTAGAATAGTTGTCTGGGGACTAAAACCCTGAACACCAACACTCGGGTCTGAAGCCTCCTACAGACAGACAGACATGTCTGAAGCCTCCTACAGACAGACAGACAGACAGGTCTGAAGCCTCCTACAGACAGACAGACAGACAGACAGGTCTACCTGCACACATCATTCCAGGTCTGAAACGGTCGTCTTTGTAGAATCTCTGACAGTCTGGGATGAGAGACACGTTGGCCCACAGCAGGACGTCGGCTCCCTTCCCCTCTGAGCGCACGCACGCACACACACACACACACACACACACACACACACACACACACACACACACACACACACACACACACACACACACACACACACACACACACACACACACACACACACATTGGATCACCCTCCCTTGGACTCCAAGTAAAAACTATTTTCCTATTCCATTCCTGACGGTCCCTTAGCCTTCGCTACGCCTGTAAGGTCGTCGAAGCTACGGCGAGGGCTACGGGCTAAGATGGAGTTTACCTTTGTTGTGTCTCCATAGAGATGCTACAGGGGGTATTTTAGTACCTTTGTTGCGTCTCCATAGAGATGCTACAGGAGGTATTTTAGTACCTTTGTTGCGTCTCCATAGAGATTCTACATGAGGTATTTTAGTACCTTTGTTGTGTCTCCATAGAGATGCTACATGAGGTATTTTAGTACCTTTGTTGCGTCCCCATAGAGATGTTCCATGAGGTATTTTCGTACCTTTGTTGTGTCTCCATAGAGATGCTACAGGGGGTGTTTTCGTACCTTTGTTGCGTCTCCATAGAGATGCTACAGGAGGTATTTAGTACCTTTGTTGCGTCTCCATAGAGATGCTACATGAGGTATTTTCGTACCTTTGTTGCGTCTCCATAGAGATGGTACAGGGGGTATTTTGGTACCTTTGTTGCGTCTCCATAGAGATGCTACATGAGGTATTTTCGTACCTTTGTTGCGTCTCCATAGAGATGCTACATGAGGTATTTTCATACCTTTGTTGCGTCTCCATAGAGATGCTACACGAGGTATTTTCGTACCTTTGTTGCGTCCCCACCCAGATATGCTACAGGAGTGGTTAGCGTTGAACAGCTCCGTGCTCCAGGGCACGCAGACGGCGGTGACCGCGGGGTTGTCCAGGAAACACGTGTCCTTGCCCGGCAGCTTCTCCAACTCCACCAGCGCGATGTCGTTCTCGTACGTGGCAGGGTTGTATCTGCAGGACACGAGAGTATGATCATTAATAATAACACAGTTATTTAATAACTCTATGTCGACATTATTGTTCTAAATACATCTCATCTTTTCTGAAGTGGGACTCTGAACCCTACCACAGACAGACAGGCAGACAGACTGACAAGACAGGCAGGCAGGCAGGCAGGCAGGCAGCCAGGCAAGACAGGCAGGCAGGCAGACAGGCAGACAGGCAGGCAGGCAGGCAAGACAGGCAGGCAGGCAGCCAGGCAGGCAGCCAGGCAGGCAGGCAGGCAGGCAGGCAGGCAGGCAGGCAGACAGACAGACAGACAGACAGACAGGTACCTGGGGTGGATGTGGATGGATTCAACTGGTACTATATCCGTTGTTTGCTGGGCTTTCTTCTTCCTCCATAAAGAAATCTTCACAAAAAAAAACCGAGGGTCCTGGCTGGAAATAATAATAATAATATCATTATCATTATCATTATCATTATTATTATTATCATTATTACCACAAGTAAGATGCTCTGAGGGAGACCTAAAGGTCAGTAAGATGCTCTGAGGGAGACCTAAAGGATAAGATGCTCTGAGGGAGACCTAAAGGATAAGATGCTCTGAGGGAGACCTAAAGGTCGCTGAAACAACAGGTCTGGGAATGTCCATATATGGACTTTTTTTAATTGATGTTTTGGGGCCAGGTAGGACATAAAATGTGTTAGGCCAGGTGGGGCCTCTGGCCAGCCCAGTTAGGGCCCAGGTAGGGCCCAGTTAGGGCCCAGTTAGGGCCCAGTTAAGGCCCAGGTAGGGCCCAGTTAAGGCCCAGTTATAGGGCCGGGCATACATTTTCGGGCCTGTTGAGAACGCTAGTTTTCGCCAGGCTGCTGGGCGCGGCTGCACTAATAACTTTGGGGAAGGCCAGGCTAGAGTTTAAATGGACAGGTATCAGTCAAAAGGGTTAACAAAAGGGCCTTTCTGTGTGGAGTTTGCATGTTCTCCCCGTGTCCCCTAGGGTACGTACCCTCACATGTTCTCCCCGTGTCCCCTAGGGTAGGTACACTCACATGTTCTCCCCGTGACCCCTAGGGTAGGTACCCTCACATGTTCTCCCCGTGTCCCCTAGGGTAGGTACCCTCACATGTTCTCCCCGTGTCCCCTAGGGTAGGTACCCTCACATGTTATCCCTGTGTCCCCTAGGGTAGGTACCCTCACATGTTCTCCCTGTGTCCCCTAGGGTAGGTACCCTCACATGTTCTCCCCATGTACCCTAGGGTAGGTACCCTCACATGTTCTCCCCGTGTCCCCTAGGGTAGGAACCCTCACATGTTCTCCCCGTGTACCCTAGGGTAGGTACCCTCACATGTTCTCCCCGTGTCCCCTAGGGTAGGAACCCTCACATGTTCTCCCCGTGTCCCAGAGGGTAGGTACCCTCACATGTTCTCCCCGTGTCCCCTAGGGTAGGAACCCTCACATGTTCTCCCCGTGTCCCCGAGGGTATAGGCACCCTCACATGTTCTCCCCGTGTCCCCTAGGGTAGGTACCCTCACATGTTCTCCCCGTGTCCCCTAGGGTAGGTACCCTCACATGTTCTCCCCGTGTCCCCTAGGGTAGGTACCCTCACATGTTCTCCCCGTGTCCCCTAGGGTAGGTACCCTCACATGTTCTCCCCGTGTCCCCTAGGGTAGGTACCCTCACATGTTCTCCCCGTGTCCCCTAGGGTAGGTACCCTCACATGTTCTCCCCGTGTCCCCTAGGGTAGGTACCCTCACATGTTCTCCCCGTGTCCCCTAGGGTAGGTACCCTCATATGTTCTCCCCGTGTCCCCTAGGGTAGGTACCCTCACATGTTCTCCCCGTGTCCCCTAGGGTAGGTACCCTCACATGTTCTCCCCGTGTCCCCTAGGGTAGGTACCCTCACATGTTCTCCCCGTGTCCCCTAGGGTAGGTACCCTCACATGTTCTCCCCGTGTCCCCTAGGGTAGGTACCCTCACATGTTCTCCCCGTGTCCCCTAGGGTAGGTACCCTCACATGTTCTCCCCGTGTCCCCTAGGGTAGGTACCCTCACATGTTCTCCCCGTGTCCCCTAGGGTAGGTACCCTCACATGTTCTCCCCGTGTCCCCTAGGGTAGGTACCCTCACATGTTCTCCCCGTGTCCCCTAGGGTAGGTACCCTCACATGTTCTCCCCGTGTCCCCTAGGGTAGGTACCCTCACATGTTCTCCCCGTGTCCCCTAGGGTAGGTACCCTCACATGTTCTCCCCGTGTCCCCTAGGGTAGGTACCCTCACATGTTCTCCCCGTGTCCCCTAGGGTAGGTACCCTCACATGTTCTCCCCGTGTCCCCTAGGGTAGGTACCCTCACATGTTCTCCCCGTGTCCCCTAGGGTAGGTACCCTCACATGTTCTCCCCGTGTCCCCTAGGGTAGGTACCCTCACATGTTATCCCTGTGTCCCCTAGGGTAGGTACCCTCACATGTTCTCCCTGTGTCCCCTAGGGTAGGTACCCTCACATGTTCTCCCCATGTACCCTAGGGTAGGTACCCTCACATGTTCTCCCCGTGTCCCCTAGGGTAGGAACCCTCACATGTTCTCCCCGTGTACCCTAGGGTAGGTACCCTCACATGTTCTCCCCGTGTCCCCTAGGGTAGGAACCCTCACATGTTCTCCCCGTGTCCCAGAGGGTAGGTACCCTCACATGTTCTCCCCGTGTCCCCTAGGGTAGGAACCCTCACATGTTCTCCCCGTGTCCCCGAGGGTATAGGCACCCTCACATGTTCTCCCCGTGTCCCCTAGGGTAGGTACCCTCACATGTTCTCCCCGTGTCCCCTAGGGTAGGTACCCTCACATGTTCTCCCCGTGTCCCCTAGGGTAGGTACCCTCACATGTTCTCCCCGTGTCCCCTAGGGTAGGTACCCTCACATGTTCTCCCCGTGTCCCCTAGGGTAGGTACCCTCACATGTTCTCCCCGTGTCCCCTAGGGTATGTACCCTCACATGTTCTCCCCGTGTCCCCTAGGGTAGGTACCCTCACATGTTCTCCCCGTGTCCCCTAGGGTAGGTACCCTCATATGTTCTCCCCGTGTCCCCTAGGGTAGGTACCCTCACATGTTCTCCCCGTGTCCCCTAGGGTAGGTACCCTCACATGTTCTCCCCGTGTCCCCTAGGGTAGGTACCCTCACATGTTCTCCCCGTGTCCCCTAGGGTAGGTACCCTCACATGTTCTCCCCGTGTCCCCTAGGGTAGGTACCCTCACATGTTCTCCCCGTGTCCCCTAGGGTAGGTACCCTCACATGTTCTCCCCGTGTCCCCTAGGGTAGGTACCCTCACATGTTCTCCCTGTGTCCCCTAGGGTAGGTACCCTCACATGTTCTCCCTGTGTCCCCTAGGGTAGGTACCCTCACATGTTCTCCCCGTGTACCCTAGGGTAGGTACCCTCACATGTTCTCCCCGTGTCCCCTAGGGTAGGAACCCTCACATGTTCTCCCCGTGTCCCCGAGGGTAGGTACCCTCACATGTTCTCCCTGTGTCCCCTAGGGTAGGTACCCTCACATGTTCTCCCCGTGTACCCTAGGGTAGGTACCCTCACATGTTCTCCCTGTGTCCCCTAGGGTAGGAACCCTCACATGTTCTCCCCGTGTCCCCTAGGGTAGGTACCCTCACATGTTCTCCCCCCCCGCCCCCCCCCCCCCCCCCCCGAGAGACCCGGAAAAGAAACCCCCCTTAATTTTCCTCATAGACTTTTCAGAAAGTATTTATTTAAAGATGTTTACGCCGCGGACAAAGCCAACTCTTGTTGTGACAAATCATGACAATAAACACAATGCCAAAAAGTTTTGGGCCAAACAAAGAATTGTTGTTTTTCTTCTTTCAAAATATTGTAGATCTGCTATTTTTCAATGGCTAAAGCATAACGTAATGCTGACACCAAAAGGGGTTCCCGCCCAGAATGTAGTGTACTGTAGTAGTGGTAGTACTGTGGTAGTACTAGTGTATAGTGTATAGTGTATAGTGTATAGTGTATAGTGTACACCAGGGGTCCTCAACTAGAAATGATGAAGGTCCACAAATATTTTTTTGAATAAGACCGAGGTCCGGTCCCATGCGCGGCGTCCATCGGAGAGCGGGGCTCTATGCCCGTTTAGTATGGTCAAGCCAAGCTTATACAAATCAGATCCCCTTCCACCCAACCAATAATAGGGTGCAGAGTGAAGGCCCGGAGTGGAACTCCAAATCAGGCCGGGAGTTTACAATTTTACAATTTACAATTTAGGCATTTAGCAGACGCTCTTAATCCAGAGCGACTTACATTTAGGCAAGAACAAAAGCATGGGAATACATCACATAAAAGCATTTATCATGAAACATGCGTAAGCTAAGAAGGTGACAGTGGAATATCTATATGATGAAACTATACATACACTATACATAATAAACTATACATATTCACTACTATGCTATACATATGTACTATGGCGTGCTATGACTATATACAATACAATTATAGTGCTGTCTACATAACATGCTATAAGTCTGTGTCAAATGCTATCTAAGCCAACAGAAATGCTATCTAAGGGGTTACGCCCTGGCAGGCCACACTGTGCGTGCGCACGGCGGAATTTTGGGGGCCCTTGGGGGACATTTTGGGGGCCTTTGCAGCAATTTCACATGAAACATGTACCATCTGATGTTATTTATATTATTAACTTCTTCCCTCCATTAACGTAAGACACACAATGTAGTTGTGCTGCAGCAACACTGCCTGAATTGAATTGAAATTGACTGTGGCTGGCCTGGCCTGAGCTTAGGAGAGATTTTTTTTTGCTGGCCTAATAAAATATATATATATAAAATATAATTTGCCTAGGGTCCGCAGAGAGGTGGTCCGCGGTCCGGTCGTGGACCGCGGTCCGCCAGTTGAGTACCCCTGGTGTACAGTGTACAGTGTACAGTGTATAGTGTATAGTATAGTGTATCGTAGTGTACACTGGCTGTATAAGTACGCTACCTGACACAGTGAGCGGCCGTCAGGACCCAGCAGCCTCCGATGTACGCTCCTCCACAATCTATCTTCCTTCTCTCTTCGATGGCCACCTGCCACTGGATCTGAGTCTACAATGGGAAAATGGTAAACCTGGCAACCTGCCACTGGATCTGAGTCTACAATGGGAAAATGGTAAACCTGGCAACCTGCCACTGGATCTGAGTCTACAATTTACAATTTAGGCATTTAGCAGACACTCTTAATCCAGAGCGAATTACATTAAGCAAGAACAAAAAAGCATGGGAATACATCACATGAAAAGCATTTATCATGAAACATGCGTAAGCTAAGAAAGTAACAGTGGAATATCTATATAATTAAACTATACATATAAACTATACATCTATACTATGCTATACATACTATGACGTGCTATGACTACATACAATGCAATTATAGTGCTGTCTACATAACATGCTATAAGTCTGTATCAAATGCTATCTAAGTCTACAGAAATGCTATCTAAGGGGGTGGGGTAAGTGCTATGGGCCATGATGGAGTCTGAAAAGGTGGGTTTTCAGACTACGGCGGAAGATTGGGAGTGATGCTGCAGTTCTGACTGCAGTGGGAAGTGCATTCCACAGTTTTGGAGCCAGAAGGGAGAAGAGTTTGGGACGTGTGGAGCGTTGTCCCGGTGTTTTTAGTGAGGGTACTTCCAGCTTCCCTGCGTTGGCTGATCTGAGTGCGTGGGAGGGTTTGTAGGGTTCGATCATACTTGCAAGATACGGGGGAGTCATACCTTTGGTTGCTTTGAATGCCAGCATCAGAGTTTTGTATTCTGTGCGGGCAGTGACCGGGAGCCAGTGGAGGGAGCGGAGCAGGGGGGAGACATATGAGAATTTTGGCTGGTTGAAGACCAAGCGAGCTGCGGCATTTTGGATCGGCTGGAGAGGCTTAAGTGCACATGCTGGTAGGCCAGTAAGGAGGGAGTTACAATAGTCGAGTTTTGACAAGACTGTTGTCTGGATTAGGAGCTGGGCTGACTCCTGGGTGAGGAACGGTCTAATTCGTCGTATGTTATAGAGTGTGAACCTACAGGATCGAGTGACAGCTGTGATGTGAGTTTTGAACGAGAGCTGACTGTCCAGGACAACACCAAGGTTCCTGGCTGTCAGGACAGACGTTACCAGGGCGTTGTCTACGGAAATAGTTAGCTCCCGCATAGGGCAGGACTTAGCTGGGAAGACGAGAAGCTCAGTCTACAATGGGAAACACAACCTGTCACTGGATCTGAGTCTACAGTGAGAAACACAACCTGCCACTGGATCTGAGTCTACAGTGAGAAACACAACCTGTCACTGGATCTGAGTCTACAATGAGAAACACAACCTGCCACTGGATCTGAGTCTACAGTGGGAAACACAACCTGTCACTGGATCTGAGTCTACAATGAGAAACACAACCTGTCACTGGATCTGAGTCTACAATGAGAAACACAACCTGTCACTGGATCTGAGTCTACAGTGGGAAACACAACCTGTCACTGGATCTGAGTGTACAGTGGGTTAAACACAACCTGTCACTGGATCTGAGTCTACAATGGGTTAAACACAACCTGTCACTGGATCTGAGTGTACAGTGAGAAACACAACCTGTCACTGGATCTGAGTCTACAATGGGTTAAACACAACCTGTCACTGGATCTGAGTCTACAGTGAGAAACACAACCTGTCACTGGATCTGAGTCTACAGTGGGTTAAACACAACCTGCCACTGGATCTGAGTCTACAGTGGGAAACACAACCTGTCACTGGATCTGAGTCTACAGTGAGAAACACAACCTGTCACTGGATCTGAGTCTACAGTGGGTTAAACACAACCTGCCACTGGATCTGAGTCTACAATGGGAAACACAACCTGTCACTGGATCTGAGTGAGTCTACAATGAGAAACACAACCTGTCACTGGATCTGAGTCTACAGTGGGTTAAACACAACCTGTCACTGGATCTGAGTCTACAATGGGTTAAACACAACCTGCCACTGGATCTGAGTCTACAATGGGAAACACAACCTTCCACTGGATCTGAGTCTACAATGGGTTAAACACAACCTGTCACTGGATCTGAGTCTACAGTGGGAAACACAACCTGTCACTGGATCTGAGTCTACAATGAGAAACACAACCTGTCACTGGATCTGAGTCTACAATGAGAAACACAACCTGTCACTGGATCTGAGTCTACAATGGGTTAAACACAACCTGTCACTGGATCTGAGTCTACAGTGAGAAACACAACCTGTCACTGGATCTGAGTCTACAATGAGAAACACAACCTGTCACTGGATCTGAGTCTACAGTGGGAAACACAACCTGCCACTGGATCTGAGTCTACAGTGGGAAACACAACCTGTCACTGGATCTGAGTCTACAATGAGAAACACAACCTGTCACTGGATCTGAGTCTACAGTGAGAAACACAACCGGTCACTGGATCTGAGTCTACAATGGGAAACACAACCGGTCACTGGATCTGAGTCTACAATGGGAAACACAACCGGTCACTGGATCTGAGTCTACAATGGGAAAATGGTAAACGGTGCCTTTTATATATAGCGCCTTTATCCAAGGCGCTTTACATAGATTGTACATTACATTCACCCATTCACACACACACACACACACACACACACACACACACACACACACACACACACACACACACACACACACACACACACACACACACACACACACACACACACACACACACACACACACACACACAGACAGACAGACGGTCAGACAGACAGACAGACAGACAGACAGACAGACAGACAGACAGACAGACAGACAGACAGACAGACAGACAGACAGACAGACAGACAGACGGACAGACGGACAGACGGACAGACAGACAGACAGACTCACTGGTTTTGCTGGTATTCCTCCCACAACTCTTTTAACCCTTCGGGGGTTCTCCTCTTCGTCGTCTTCGACATCCTTGTTTGGGATTCCACACTTCAGCTCTGACTCTATAGTCAGTCTGCTGTGGATGGTCTCTGACGCACGCACGCACGCACACACACACACACACACACAGTGTATTTATTGATAGATGATGTAAAATACAACCCATGTGTATTATATCTCATATTTATTATATAATGTAAACTACATACCATGTGTATAATATCTCATATTTATAATATAATGTAAACTACATACCATGTGTATAATATCTCATATTTATTATATCATGTAAAATACATACCACGTGTAGGTGAAACGTGCTCTGCAGAAAAGGGGGAAAACAACAACAGAAACATGATGTGTCATATCGTCATACCGCCATATGGTCATATGCCGGTATGACGATATGACCATATTGTCATATCGTCATATCATCATATCATCATATCGTCATATCGTCATATCATCATATCGTCATATCGTCATATCATCATATAATCATATCATCATATCGTCATATCATCATCATATCATCATATCGTCATATCATCATATCATCATATCGTCATATCATCATATCATCATGATCTTTTCCTAGAGTTGGACGGAATTATTTAGATCAAGAGTTATTCAAACGTTTTTTAAGATTTTCGATCTCGTCGCCTAAAATGGGGGGACGGGGACGGGGGACGACGACGACATTGTCGATGATGTCCCAACCAGGAAATAACATTGAATGTTGCGCAACAGACGCTCCCAGCCTGTGGAGCGACAGACGCTCCCAGCCTGTGGAGCAACAGACGCTCCCAGCCTGTGGAGCGACAGACGCTCCCAGCCTGTGGAGCAACAGACGCTCCCAGCCTGTGGAGCGATGCAACAGACGCTCCCAGCCTGTGGAGCGACAGACGCTCCCAGCCTGTGGAGCAACAGACGCTCCCAGCCTGTGGAGCGACAGATGCTCCCAGCCTGTGGAGCAACAGACGCTCCCAGCCTGTGGAGCAACAGACGCTCCCAGCCTGTGGAGCGATGCAACAGACGCTCCCAGCCTGTGGAGCGACAGACGCTCCCAGCCTGTGGAGCAACAGAAGCTCCCAGCCTGTGGAGCGACAGACGCTCCCAGCCTGTGGAGCGATGCGATCGGTTTTGATATCGATATTCTCCGTCCTTTATTAATCAATCTCCGTCTAGGGCATCACACGTAATTAATTAATGGGACGGAGATCTCCGTCTGGGGCCAATAAGTCATTCTGGGCGGGAACCCCTTTTGGTTTTAGCATTATGTTATAGCTATTGAAAAATAGGAGATCTACAAGCTCATAGGAGCTTGTAGGTCTGCTATTTTTAGAAAAATCGAAGAACCACTGACATAGAAACATAGCTTTTTCAGAAAACGGTCAGGATTTAG
>NC_139703.1:40684268-40699268 GCF_964188405.1 Protomyctophum parallelum | reverse complement strand
GGAGGGAAGCACCATATATAGACATTATGGTATAATGGAGGGAAGCACCATATATAGACATTATGGTATAATGGAGGGAAGCACCATATATAGACATTATGGTATAATGGAGGGAAGCACCATATATAGACATTATGGTATAATGGAGGGAAGCACCATATATAGACATTATGGTATAATGGAGGGAAGCACCATATATAGACATTATGGTATAATGGAGGGAAGCATCATATATAGACATTATGGTATAATGGAGGGAAGCACCATATATAGACATTATGGTATAATGGAGGGAAGCACCATATATAGACATTATGGTATAATGGAGGGAAGCACCATATATAGACATTATGGTATAATGGAGGGAAGCACCATATATAGACATTATGGTATAATGGAGGGAAGCATCATATATAGACATTATGGTATAATGGAGGGAAGCACCATATATAGACATTATGGTATAATGGAGGGAAGCACCATATATAGACATTATGGTATAATGGAGAGAAGCACCATATATAGACATTATGGTATAATGGAGGGAAGCACCATATATAGACATTATGGTATAATGGAGAGAAGCACCATATATAGACATTATGGTATAATGGAGGGAAGCACCATATATAGACATTATGGTATAATGGAGGGAAGCACCATGTATAGACATTATGGTATAATGGAGGGAAGCACCATATATAGACACTATGGTATAATGGAGGGAAGCACCATATATAGACATTATGGTATAATGGAGGGAAGCACCATATATAGACATTATGGTATAATGGAGGGAAGCACCATGTATAGACATTATGGTATAATGGAGGGAAGCATCATATATAGACATTATGGTATAATGGAGGGAAGCACCATATATAGACATTATGGTATAATGGAGGGAAGCACCATATATAGACATTATGGTATAATGGAGGGAAGCACCATATATAGACATTATGGTATAATGGAGGGAAGCACCATATATAGACACTATGGTATAATGGAGGGAAGCACCATATATAGACATTATGGTATAATGGAGGGAAGCACCATATATAGACACTATGGTATAATGGAGGGAAGCATCATATATAGACATTATGGTATAATGGAGGGAAGCACCATATATAGACATTATGGTATAATGGAGGGAAGCACCATATATAGACATTATGGTATAATGGAGAGAAGCACCATATATAGACATTATGGTATAATGGAGGGAAGCACCATATATAGACATTATGGTATAATGGAGGGAAGCATCATATATAGACATTATGGTATAATGGAGGGAAGCACCATATATAGACATTATGGTATAATGGAGAGAAGCACCATGTATAGACACTATGGTATAATGGAGGGAAGCACCATATATAGACACTATGGTATAATGGAGGGAAGCACCATATATAGACATTATGGTATAATGGAGGGAAGCACCATATATAGACATTATGGTATAATGGAGGGAAGCACCATATATAGACACTATGGTATAATGGAGGGAAGCACCATATATAGACATTATGGTATAATGGAGGGAAGCACCATATATAGACACTATGGTATAATGGAGGGAAGCACCATATATAGACATTATGGTATAATGGAGGGAAGCACCATATATAGACATTATGGTATAATGGAGGGAAGCACCATATATAGACATTATGGTATAATGGAGGGAAGCACCATATATAGACATTATGGTATAATGGAGGGAAGCATCATATATAGACATTATGGTATAATGGAGGGAAGCATCATATATAGACACTATGGTATAATGGAGGGAAGCACCATATATAGACATTATGGTATAATGGAGGGAAGCACCATATATAGACATTATGGTATAATGGAGGGAAGCACCATATATAGACATTATGGTATAATGGAGGGAAGCACCATATATAGACACTATGGTATAATGGAGGGAAGCACCATATATAGACATTATGGTATAATGGAGGGAAGCACCATATATAGACACTATGGTATAATGGAGGGAAGCATCATATATAGACATTATGGTATAATGGAGGGAAGCACCATATATAGACATTATGGTATAATGGAGGGAAGCACCATGTATAGACATTATGGTATAATGGAGGGAAGCACCATATATAGACATTATGGTATAATGGAGGGAAGCATCATATATAGACATTATGGTATAATGGAGGGAAGCACCATATATAGACATTATGGTATAATGGAGGGAAGCATCATATATAGACATTATGGTATAATGGAGGGAAGAACCATATATAGACATTATGGTATAATGGAGGGAAGCATCATATATAGACACTATGGTATAATGGAGGGAAGCACCATATATAGACATTATGGTATAATGGAGGGAAGCACCATATATAGACATTATGGTATAATGGAGGGAAGCACCATATATAGACATTATGGTATAATGGAGGGAAGCACCATATATAGACACTATGGTATAATGGAGGGAAGCACCATATATAGACATTATGGTATAATGGAGGGAAGCACCATATATAGACATTATGGTATAATGGAGGGAAGCACCATATATAGACATTATGGTATAATGGAGAGAAGCACCATGTATAGACATTATGGTATAATGGAGGGAAGCATCATATATAGACATTATGGTATAATGGAGGGAAGCATCATATATAGACATTATGGTATAATGGAGGGAAGCACCATATATAGACATTATGGTATAATGGAGAGAAGCACCATATATAGACATTATGGTATAATGGAGGGAAGCACCATATATAGACATTATGGTATAATGGAGGGAAGCACCATATATAGACATTATGGTATAATGGAGGGAAGCATCATATATAGACATTATGGTATAATGGAGGGAAGCACCATATATAGACATTATGGTATAATGGAGGGAAGCACCATATATAGACATTATGGTATAATGGAGGGAAGAACCATATATAGACACTATGGTATAATGGAGGGAAGCATCATATATAGACATTATGGTATAATGGAGGGAAGCACCATATATAGACATTATGGTATAATGGAGGGAAGCACCATATATAGACATTATGGTATAATGGAGGGAAGCACCATATATAGACATTATGGTATAATGGAGAGAAGCACCATATATAGACATTATGGTATAATGGAGGGAAGCACCATATATAGACATTATGGTATAATGGAGAGAAGCACCATATATAGACATTATGGTATAATGGAGGGAAGCACCATATATAGACATTATGGTATAATGGAGGGAAGAACCATATATAGACATTATGGTATAATGGAGGGAAGCATCATATATAGACACTATGGTATAATGGAGGGAAGCACCATATATAGACATTATGGTATAATGGAGGGAAGCACCATATATAGACATTATGGTATAATGGAGGGAAGCACCATATATAGACATTATGGTATAATGGAGGGAAGCACCATATATAGACATTATGGTATAATGGAGGGAAGCACCATATATAGACATTATGGTATAATGGAGGGAAGCACCATATATAGACACTATGGTATAATGGAGGGAAGCACCATATATAGACATTATGGTATAATGGAGGGAAGCACCATATATAGACATTATGGTATAATGGAGGGAAGCACCATATATAGACATTATGGTATAATGGAGAGAAGCACCATGTATAGACATTATGGTATAATGGAGGGAAGCATCATATATAGACATTATGGTATAATGGAGGGAAGCACCATATATAGACATTATGGTATAATGGAGGGAAGCACCATATATAGACATTATGGTATAATGGAGAGAAGCACCATATATAGACATTATGGTATAATGGAGGGAAGCACCATATATAGACATTATGGTATAATGGAGAGAAGCACCATATATAGACATTATGGTATAATGGAGGGAAGCACCATATATAGACATTATGGTATAATGGAGGGAAGCACCATGTATAGACATTATGGTATAATGGAGTGAAGCACCATATATAGACATTATGGTATAATGGAGGGAAGCACCATATATAGACATTATGGTATAATGGAGGGAAGCACCATATATAGACATTATGGTATAATGGAGGGAAGCACCATATATAGACATTATGGTATAATGGAGGGAAGCACCATATATAGACATTATGGTATAATGGAGGGAAGCACCATATATAGACACTATGGTATAATGGAGGGAAGCACCATATATAGACACTATGGTATAATGGAGGGAAGCACCATATATAGACATTATGGTATAATGGAGGGAAGCACCATATATAGACATTATGGTATAATGGAGGGAAGCACCATATATAGACATTATGGTATAATGGAGGGAAGCACCATATATAGACATTATGGTATAATGGAGGGAAGCATCATATATAGACATTATGGTATAATGGAGGGAAGCACCATATATAGACATTATGGTATAATGGAGGGAAGCACCATATATAGACATTATGGTATAATGGAGGGAAGCACCATATATAGACATTATGGTATAATGGAGGGAAGCACCATATATAGACATTATGGTATAATGGAGGGAAGCACCATATATAGACATTATGGTATAATGGAGGGAAGCACCATATATAGACATTATGGTATAATGGAGGGAAGCATCATATATAGACATTATGGTATAATGGAGGGAAGCACCATATATAGACATTATGGTATAATGGAGGGAAGCACCATATATAGACATTATGGTATAATGGAGGGAAGCACCATATATAGACACTATGGTATAATGGAGGGAAGCATCATATATAGACATTATGGTATAATGGAGGGAAGCACCATATATAGACACTATGGTATAATGGAGGGAAGCACCATATATAGACATTATGGTATAATGGAGGGAAGCACCATATATAGACATTATGGTATAATGGAGGGAAGCACCATATATAGACATTATGGTATAATGGAGGGAAGCACCATATATAGACATTATGGTATAATGGAGGGAAGCACCATATATAGACATTATGGTATAATGGAGGGAAGCACCATATATAGACATTATGGTATAATGGAGGGAAGCACCATATATAGACACTATGGTATAATGGAGGGAAGCACCATATATAGACATTATGGTATAATGGAGGGAAGCACCATATATAGACATTATGGTATAATGGAGGGAAGCACCATATATAGACATTATGGTATAATGGAGGGAAGCACCATATATAGACATTATGGTATAATGGAGGGAAGAACCATATATAGACATTATGGTATAATGGAGGGAAGCACCATATATAGACATTATGGTATAATGGAGGGAAGCACCATATATAGACATTATGGTATACTGGAGGGAAGCACCATATATAGACATTATGGTATAATGGAGGGAAGCACCATATATAGACATTATGGTATAATGGAGGGAAGCACCATATATAGACATTATGGTATAATGGAGGGAAGCATCATATATAGACACTATGGTATAATGGAGGGAAGCACCATATATAGACATTATGGTATAATGGAGGGAAGCACCATATATAGACATTATGGTATAATGGAGGGAAGCACCATATATAGACATTATGGTATAATGGAGGGAAGCACCATATATAGACATTATGGTATAATGGAGGGAAGAACCATATATAGACATTATGGTATAATAGAGGGAAGCACCATATATAGACATTATGGTATAATGGAGGGAAGCACCATATATAGACACTATGGTATAATGGAGGGAAGCACCATATATAGACATTATGGTATAATGGAGGGAAGCATCATATATAGACATTATGGTATAATGGAGGGAAGCATCATATATAGACATTATGGTATAATGGAGGGAAGCACCATATATAGACATTATGGTATAATGGAGGGAAGCATCATATATAGACATTATGGTATAATGGAGGGAAGCATCATATATAGACATTATGGTATAATGGAGGGAAGCACCATATATAGACATTATGGTATAATGGAGGGAAGCACCATATATAGACATTATGGTATAATGGAGGGAAGCACCATATATAGACACTATGGTATAATGGAGGGAAGCACCATATATAGACATTATGGTATAATGGAGGGAAGCACCATATATAGACATTATGGTATAATGGAGGGAAGCACCATATATAGACATTATGGTATAATGGAGGGAAGAACCATATATAGACACTATGGTATAATGGAGGGAAGCATCATATATAGACATTATGGTATAATGGAGGGAAGCACCATATATAGACATTATGGTATAATGGAGGGAAGCACCATATATAGACATTATGGTATAATGGAGGGAAGAACCATATATAGACACTATGGTATAATGGAGGGAAGCACCATATATAGACATTATGGTATAATGGAGGGAAGCACCATATATAGACACTATGGTATAATGGAGGGAAGCACCATATATAGACATTATGGTATAATGGAGGGAAGAACCATATATAGACATTATGGTATAATGGAGGGAAGCACCATATATAGACACTATGGTATAATGGAGGGAAGCACCATATATAGACATTATGGTATAATGGAGGGAAGCACCATATATAGACATTATGGTATAATGGAGGGAAGCACCATATATAGACATTATGGTATAATGGAGGGAAGCACCATATATAGACATTATGGTATAATGGAGGGAAGCACCATATATAGACATTATGGTATAATGGAGGGAAGAACCATATATAGACATTATGGTATAATGGAGGGAAGCACCATATATAGACATTATGGTATAATGGAGGGAAGCACCATATATAGACACTATGGTATAATGGAGGGAAGCACCATATATAGACATTATGGTATAATGGAGGGAAGCACCATATATAGACACTATGGTATAATGATGCTTTGGCCAAAGAAGGCCAGACATTTTTACTCCCCTTGGATTCGAATGCTAGTGTAATACCAACTTGTGCCAAACGGGGGCGAGTGACACTTCTGTGAGTAACTTGTAGCACCTATAATAAGGCACTATAACAACATCTGGACTAGTTATTGTGTAGGTTCGACTGCTGGACCTATGGGATGGGGAGTGCTTAAATGAGACTCAGACACAAGGAGGTTAAATGTTAAATGATAACTTGTAGACTTATGTACTGTTCTTTATGAACTTTTAAACCAATGACCTCTTCCTACAGGAAAGGATTCCAAATAAGCCAGCTGGATTCTTCCCTTCCTTGCATTGTATTTTTGTTCTTTGATATGTTATTGTCTATTTTTTGTACTACATGCTAAATAAATAAACCTAAACCTAAAATAGCTGGCAGTTATATTGAAAAACAATGAACAAACAAACATACAATATGGAAAACAAATAAATTGGTACCAACTCTTACAGTAAATAGCAATTGCTTGGCCACTTTCAATTCGGTGCCGTGTCATTAGTCAGAAGGTTCATTGTTCCGAAATTACTATCCCTATCTCTAACCCTAACCTAAACGCAAGCACGGGAGCAAACCTAAACCTAACCTTTCCCTTTCAATTCTCACAGTTCACTGTGTCTTTCTAATCTGGGTGCACCCTTCTAACTTGAATCCTCAGTTATCTCCTTTAAACCTTCAACTCAACTTTTGTTTCTTTCCAGTTCAATCAAACAATAAAAATAGGACAATACAATTTACAAATATCCAGTAGTAATGAATTGACCACTCAGTCACTGTTCTCCCAATTAATGATGAACAAGGTAAGGTAAAGTATGCAAAATGCAGTATACATGTTATGGTTCAGAGTTCCAAGGATAAACCATCCAGGTATGTATCAGTGTGTATGTGTCAAAGTTCCATATGGTTTCCAAAACTGTAAGTATCAGAGTTCCAATTCCAGGGGAATGTATATGTGCATGCGTGTGCGCAAAGGGAGAGAGGGGGAATTGGGATTACCACACCGTAGAGTGGGGGAGTGTGCAGATTAGGTCTACCACACCGTAGAGTGGGGGAGTGTGCAGATTAGGTCTACCACACCGTAGAGTGGGGGAGTGTGCAGATTAGGTCTACCACACCGTAGAGTGGGGGAGTCTGCAGATTAGGCCTACCACACCGTAGAGTGGGGGAGTCTGCAGATTAGGCCTACCACACCGTAGAGTGGGGGAGTGTGCAGATTAGGTCTACCACACCGTAGAGTGGGGAAGTCTGCAGATTAGGCCTACCACACCGTAGAGTGGGGAAGTCTGCAGATTAGGCCTACCACACCGTAGAGTGGGGGAGTCTGCAGATTAGGCCTACCACACCGTAGAGTGGGGAAGTCTGCAGATTAGGCCTACCACACCGTAGAGTGGGGAAGTCTGCAGATTAGGCCTACCACACCGTAGAGTGGGGAAGTCTGCAGATTAGGCCTACCACACCGTAGAGTGGGGGAGTCTGCAGATTAGGCCTACCACACCGTAGAGTGGGGGAGTCTGCAGATTAGGCCTACCACACCGTAGAGTGGGGGAGTGTGCAGATTAGGCCTACCACACCGTAGAGTGGGGGAGTGTGCAGATTAGGCCTACCACACCGTAGAGTGGGGAAGTCTGCAGATTAGGCCTACCACACCGTAGAGTGGGGGAGTGTGCAGATTAGGCCTACCACACCGTAGAGTGGGGAAGTCTGCAGATTAGGCCTACCACACCGTAGAGTGGGGGACTGTGCAGATTAGGCCTACTACACCGTAGAGCAGGGTTCCCAAATTAATTTTCCTCAAGGGCCATATTTTGACTACCAGGCTGGGGGCCGAGTCGGCACGCGCGAGGTCGAGGTCTTGCCCTGAAATTAATGTTCAGGGAAGGAAACCATTTGAAAAGGACCCCCAGTTTGACATGCAGAGGCTACTTACCCCAATTTAGTGCCATTATATCTGGGACCCCCTCGAAAAAAAATCTTCCGCAGGCCACAAGGGGGCGCTCGGCCCGCGGGCCGCTAATTGGGGAACCCTGCCATAGAGTGCGGTAGTCTGTCCAGTGGTCACCAGCGTACGTGGGAATACTCGCTGTCGCTCAATCTCTAGATCCTGGTGGGAAGCTCGCCATCTATTGGAATGGTCAACTGGAAAACCATCCAATCCAACAACAAATAACCTGACCGATTCTGTGTGAAACAGGCTGGGCACAAACAATGCAATGGCTGCCCCAGTGAATCCACAATGGTTTCTTGCTTTGCTGTGGTTTGTACTCTTCTAACTCTTCTAGAATCACACTTTCCCTCTCTCTGTTCTGTGCTCTTCTCATATGCTGTGCACTACTGTTTGGCTTTTTTTCTGTCTCTAACCTCAGCAGCTGAACTGACTCAGTTCAATTGGGCTTGATTAGTGCAGCACTGCATTTAGAAGGTAATCACTGCTTCAGCAGCAGTGATTGTCTTTGGACTGAAACTTCATTTAGTTTTAGTCACATTTTAGTCACCTGGAATGTTCTAGTGTTTAGTCTAGTTTTAGTCGACTAAATGTCATACGATTTTAGTCGACTAAATCTACAGTTGATTTAGTCGACTAAAATGTGTTTTGACAGGCCTTGAAGTCGTTGTAATGACATATTTTACACTTTGGTTGCAGCTGAAAATAGCAGATCTACAATATCACAACGTGTCGCGTTGTGAGATTGTATATCTGCTATTTTCAGCATGCAACCAAAGCATAAAACTGGATCTCTTGTCCACTAGTCCTTTCCTAACATTTTAGTCTAGTTTTTATTTGTTGACGAAATTGTCAGTATATTTAGTCTTAATTTTAGTCATCATAGATTCATTTTTATTTCGTTTTTGTCCGTGAACGAATTTTTCGTTTTAGTTATAGTCGACGAAAACAACACTGCTTCAACAGGTTGCTGTGTGGCTGGAACAGCATATCAGCCAGGCCTAAACTGACTGCTGATTGGTGGAACCACATGTCACTCTGTCTCTGATATCTAGTGATTTTTAGATAGCTTAACAAATCTCTGTGGTTAGGTTTTAGACAGGGTCACTAAACATAGTAAATCTCTGTCTGCACCACTCAGTGGTTAGGTTTTAGACAGGGTCACTAAACATAGTAACTTTAGATTTAGTTCTTAGGCAAAAGCACACATATAAGGCAACTGTAGCTTGTCTCTATATGTTAGGGTTATACTGTAATCCACTAAATCATGTGTGTTACACTGGTCCTACACACACACACACACACACACACACACACACACTGTAGCCAGGCATTTGATCTGAGGTTTAGACCAGTGTGTGTGTGTGTGTGTGTGTGTGTGTGTGTGTGTGTGTGTGTGTGTGTGTGTGTGTGTGTGTGTGTGTGTGTGCCTCTCACAGTTCTTTGTTGTCTTCTCGACATGCCACATTGGCTGCTGCCATGTCCCACAACTCCTCACACACCAACACCTCCACTGAGGAGAGGAGAGGAGAGGAGAGGTTACATAGGGTTTAATGCAGCCAGGGAGAGGAGAGGAGAGGAGAGGAGAGGAGAGGAGAGGAGAGGAGAGGAGAGGAGAGGAGAGGAGAGGAGAGGAGAGGAGAGGAGAGGAGAGGAGAGGAGAGGAGAGGAGAGGAGAGGAGAGGAGAGGAGAGGAGAGGAGAGGAGAGGAGAGGAGAGGAGAGGAGAGGAGAGGAGAGGAGAGGAGAGGAGAGGAGAGGAGAGGAGAGGAGAGGACCTGTTTGTGTTCATTAAAATTATGATAACAGTACAGTACAGTACCTGTCTTGCTGCCTGCGGTGTCGCTGGGAAGATACATCTTTACAACCCCCAACTCTGTGTTCATACGGAACTTACCTAGAGAGAGAGAGAGAGAGAGAGAGAGAGAGAGAGAGAGAGAGAGAGAGAGAGAGAGAGAGATTGATATTATTCAGCACTGCCGGGCGATAGTTGTTCAGGATGCCTCCCCCCATGTTTGTAGTAAAATTATAAAGTATGAGTAATAATACCACGCAGACCTCTCCAAAATAAATGCGTCATTATGAATGGCATATAACTGTACAATATGAGTAATATATTGTGAATTTACCTCCAACCATACTTGGAGGTAAATACTTGTCAAACTGTGATTATAATATAATGGGCTATTTGGCTGTAGAGTCTGAAAACCAAAATACTTGCATGCACGCTCGTGCACACACACACACGCACGCATGCGGTCTTTATGTCCATTATGGCTCATAATCTGCTCAAAATGCGATATTCAGGGCTTGATTAGAGTTTAGTTTGACTTAGATGTGACAAAAACTATTATTCCACGGACCGCTCCCGGTAAGAGCAGCGGATGTATACTATGTTTTGAACCGGAACTGATTGTCGGCCATTTTTTGAGTTTTTTCAAAAAACGGCTGGCACTTTTAAGGGTTGTTTACTTACTGTCACAGTTCCTTCCAAAATGGGACATCTTAGGTCTTCCAATCCGACAAGAGATAGCCATAGTCTGATGGATAGAAAGGCAGGCAGGCAGGCAGGCAGGCAGGCAGGCAGGCAGGCAGGCAGGCAGGCAGGCGGCAGACAGACAGACAGACAGACAGACAGACAGACAGACAGACAGACAGACAGACAAGTATACAAGTCAGACATGTACTGTAGGTGTGTGGCATGGTGGTCACTTTAACTTCAAAGTTGTGAGCTTTAAGTAGATCGGCTATTTTCACAAATATCCCCCAAATTTCAAATATTTTATGAAATTGTAAAAAGAAAAGTGATTTAAACCACTGAGGAAGCAAATTTTTGTGTCAATAGTTCACTTTCAATAGTTTCATTTAGTTTCAGTCACATTTTAGTCACCTGGAATCTTTTAGTGTTAGTCTAGTTTAGTCAACTAAATATCATAAGATTATAGTTGACTAAATCTACAGTTGATTTAGTCGACTAAAATGTATTTTGGCGGGCCTTGATGCCGTCGAAATGGCTGATTTTACACTTGCTGAAAATAGCCGATCTATACAAGCTCATATACGAGCTTGAAGATTTTAGTTTTTGTCAGTGAATAAAGGTGGTCGACGGACATTTTTCGTCTTAGTTTTAGTCGACGAAAACAACACAGGTATTTCCTCAGCTGGCAGTGAGACAGTTATTAACCCACCTGGCAGTAAGACAGGTAGTTCCTAGAGCTCACCTGGCAGTAAGACAGGTAGTTCCTAGAGTCCGTGCCACAGACGGCGGTCACGTTGTTTCGGGGACACATATAGGGCAGTTTACACACACACTGATCCTCAATGCAGCGCTCCCATGGGCGGCAAAACACATGGGCGCATGACATACGAGTGTACCTGGAGAGAGAGGGAGGGAGAGAGAGAGAGTGAGAGAGAGAGAATATGAGTGTGTTATGGAACAACATGTGACCATTAAACTCAGATTGTCAGATAACAAGGATTCAACTCAGTGAATATGGTCTCTGAATCCAGTCAGAATTAGAAAGTTAGTTTTAGTTTTTTTGTTTGATGCAAAATTTGACTTGAGTTGGTGGAAAGACGATAAAGAAAACAATTGAACACTCTCACTGCAGAGATTTAACACTCTCACTGTGGAGATTTAACACTCTCACTGTGGAGATTTAACACTCTCACTGCAGAGATTTAACACTCTCACTGCAGATATTTAACACTCACTGCAGAGATTTAACACTCTCACTGCAGAGATTTAACACTCTCATACTGCAGAGATTTAACACTCTCACTGCAGAGATTTAACACTCTCACTGCAGATATTTAACACTCTCACTGCAGAGATTTAACACTCTCACTGCAGAGATTTAACACTCTCACTGCAGAGATTTAACACTCTCACTGCAGAGATTTAACACTCTCACTGCGGAGATTTAACACTCTCACTGCAGAGATTTAACACTCTCACTGTGGAGATTTAACACTCTCACTGCAGAGATTTAACACTCTCACTGCAGAGATTTAACACTAGGACTAGGCTAGGACGGACCCGACGTCATGAAAAACATCTTAGACCCCTCAGTGGTTTAAGGAGAACACTTACTTCTTTTGCAGACATTGCTCAGGGCCCAGATATTCATCCTCCACCTTGGGAGGAAGGGTGGTGGGAGGAAGGGTGGTGGTAGGTGGAAGGGTGGTGGGTGGAAGGGTGGTGGGTGGAAGGGTTGTGGGTGGAAGGGTGCTGGGTGGAAGGGTGGTGGTAGGTGGAAGGGTGGTGGGTGGAAGGGTTGTGGGTGGAAGGGTGCTGGGTGGAAGGGTGGTGGTAGGTGGAAGGGTGGTGGGTGGAAGGGTGGTGGGTGGAAGGGTGCTGGGTGGAAGGGTGGTGATGGGTGGAAGGGTGGTGATCAGATCCTTCAGTCCACCAGCGACCTCCACCTCCACTGGACTGTCCTGGAGGATAAAAGAGTAGAACAGAAAGGTCTAGAAGGGATTGGGATCAGATGGAAATGGAAATCAGATTCAGAGCCGAGTCTATAGCTTTTGCAGTCATGTAGCAAAGTGAAGTTGTTGTATTTTCTTCCACAGAAACAAACGGTGCGGTAAACTTTTGTGTTGTTGTTCCGCGGAAGTGGGTCAAGATTCCACAGAAAAGGGAGATAGAGTCTTAAGAAAGGTAAGCGTACCAGCTTGCCTGATTGAGTCATTGTTATTAGGAAATGTGCCCGTATAGACAAATTCGGGTCTCATGACCGCAGCTTACGTATTTCCTGTAGGCGGACTCGACGTAGCTGAGAGTTTTTTTTTATTTTTTATGTTGCAACTACTGTTGGAGCAGCCATAAACTACACAGGTTCATCTCGATGTTCTGGAGCATCTTTGTAATGTTAGTGTTAGTAAAAAGCAGTAACGTTTGAGGCAGACTAGTCAGTCACTCTACCGTTCACTGTAGTAGAAGAGGTGCGCCTGGTGAGGGTTTAAACCTATGTCGAGTCCGCCTACAGGAAATACGTAAGCTGCGACCATGAGACCCGTTTCTGAATTTGTCTATAGGCTACAGGGATATACTGGCCTACTGGCATGCACACGTAAGCCTCCCCAATTGATCCAAAATGCAGCAGCCCGCTTGGTCTTCAACCAGCCAAAGTTATCACATGTCTCTCCCCTTCTCCGCGCCCTCCATTGGCTCCCGGTCGGCGGTCGCTGCCCGCACAGAGTACAAAACGAAAGGTATGGCTCCCCCATATTTTCAAAGTCTGATCGGACCCTACAAACCCTCCCGCTCGCTCACATCAACCAACGCAGTGAAGCTGGAAGTACCTTCACTAAAAACGCCGGAACAGCGCTCCACACGTCCCAATTGCAGACTGTGGTTGTAATGGTCAGTACAACAGTATCAGACTGTGGTTGTACCGGTCAGTACAACAGTATCATACTGTGGTTCTACCGGTCAGTACAACAGTATCAGACTGTGGTTGTACCGGTCAGTACAACAGTATCAGACTGTGGTTGTACCGGTCAGTACAACAGTATCAGACTGTGGTTGTACCGGTCAGTACAACAGTATCAGACTGTGGTTGTAATGGTCAGTACAACAGTATCAGACTGTGGTTGTACCGGTCAGTACAACAGTATCAGACTGTGGTTGTACTGGGCAGTAGAATAGTAGCCAACACAGAATGAAGTATAAATGTCTCCTAGGGTGCACCTCACTAGCCAACACACAATGCATCTCACTAGATGCACCCTAGGAGACATTTATACTTCATTGTGTGTTGACTAGTGAGATGCACCCTAGGAGACATTTATACTTCATTGTGTGTTACTAGGAGACATTTATACTTCATTGTGTGTTGGCTAGTGAGATGCACCCTAGGAGACATTTATACTTCATTGTGTGTTGACTAGTGAGATGCACCCTAGGAGACATTTATACTTGTGCATCTCACTAGTCAACACACAATGCAGTATAAATGTCTCCTAGGGTGCACCTCACTAGCCAACACACAATGCAGTATAAAGGTCTCCTAGTGTGCACCTCACTAGCCAACACACAATGAAGTATAAATGTCTCCTAGGGTGCACCTCACTAGTCAACACACAAGAGAACGTTGAATGA
>NC_139703.1:40636768-40681768 GCF_964188405.1 Protomyctophum parallelum | reverse complement strand
ACACACACACACACAAATAAATCACGTACCAACGAGGCTGAATGAATAAAGTTATATTTTCATGTTATTGCACACTTGAATGACAACCTCCTACAGCCATCCGTTACCGTAAATAATACACTATTGGGTAACCAACCATTTGGATAAATAATAAAGCATGTAATATTGGGGCAACCGTTGCCTACCGTAAAGCATGTAATATATGGGCAGACATCTCTTACATAAATAACATGTATGTCGTACCGTAAAGCATGTAATATATGGGCAGACATAACTAAACATGCATGTGACATATGTCCTACCATAAAGCATGTAATAAGGCCTCACATAAATATCCTACCATAAAGCATGTAATAAGGCCTCACATAAATATCCTACCGTAAAGCATGTAATAAGGCCTCACATAAATATCCTACCGTAAAGCATGTAAATAAGGCCTCAAACAAATAATATGAGAATAAACATGTTGAAAGGATGACATGGAAAAGAAAAAATAATAACATCCAATAGAAAATATGCATTTGTAAAATACAGACGGATCCAAAGAGAGGCACATAATAGCAACATAGCATATACATACAGTACATCCACTTAGACACAGCCCAGAGCCTAGGGCTATAAGCGACTATAGTCCACTATTCAACTAAATCCAGAGGGAGGGGGGGGGGGCGAAATAGGCCAGCATTTAACCAATGACAATAACGGCCAAGCTACACCGGGCATGTGTGCGTTTGACATAAGCGCACTGCGCGCACAAAGTACGCGTGCGAAATGCCCCGGCTACAACAGATCTGTGGCGTGCGGCAGATTTGTCCGGGAAGATATATATATATATATATATATATATATATATATATACGCACATATACGGCCCGGCCGTAAGAGACAGTGAAACACACGCATTCATCATTTGGTCTTCTCATCAGTAAAACTGATACATTCATTAAGAACCGAGACAGATGCTCATCTAACAACCGTTACACGGCAGATGCTAGCAGCCTAACAGTTAGCATCCATAGATCATGCTAACCTGATGGGCCGATGCTAGCAGGCTAACGGTTAGCATCCATAGATCATGCTAAACTGATGGGCCGATGCTAGCAGGCTAACGGTTAGCATCCATAGATGGAATGAGCACCAGATGGACAGTGCACTCGCCCTGTGCTCAAGTGTTTGTCTATGCATGTGCATACTGTGCACGACAATATTGCTTAATGTGTAGGCCTATAAGCTTGTAGAATTAAGTTGAGAGAGAGAGAGAGAGAGAGGGAGACAGAGAAGGCCTTTGCATGTTTTTGTGCATTATGAAAGGAAGGCATAGCCTACTGTCTATATTTTCCTATAGTATACTTCACACTTCTGTCTGTATATTATGTTTATATTACATCTAAAGGGCCTCTCAAACGTGAAGCGTCAAAACGCGCCTATAGTTCATTTTCAATGAGACCTGCGTTTTTGCGCGGAGCACAGGGGAGCAGATCGCAATGCGACAACGCAAGCGAATTTACGTGAGCGCGGTCTGAAAGGCCCTTAACAACCCTTCCTGTTCTATTCATATAAATAACAGTCATTAGTTCGACCAGTTCTAGAAGTACGTTACGAAAAGAAAGAAAAAGAATATATATAACTGATTTCAGGATGAGACATTTCTTGAGGGGGAAATGGTGAATCTGTGTATATTCAGATGGGGGGGTCTGTGTATATATACGTCAGCGAAATAAAAATACAAAATAGTCATCGCAAAAATTACATTAAACACACATTCCTTGATTGTCATAACTTCCTGGAATTAAAAGTACTTCCATAACCCTTAAACACCGACCCCGGGACCCTGTCGACTATAGGAGACGGAAAACAAACGATATGTTGTTTCTACCGATACGTTGAGGTATCGCGAGGTCGCCTGACCTCAGTGGACGACGGGGACAAAGGTCCACTTCTTTCGAGGTGGGCTGTAGCGCCAACCGAGGGGCCGTGTCTGTCCGTATACAGAACCAGAACCCAACGGAGTTCTGTAACAGAAGAACAACCGAGGGGCCGTGTCTGTCCGTATACAGAACCAGAACCCAACAGAGTTCTGTAACAGAAGCGTTGTTTTGGAAATCCGCTGCTCGGCGACCTTAAGAGTTGCGGTCGCATATCGCTCGGCAGAGTCGAAGCAACGTAATAAAACAATAACGCGACGGTGGTTAATAATGCCAGAGTGACGCACCGTCCTGTGCAGTGTTGTTTTTGGCAGCAAGTTTCTATTTTAGTTTTAGTCATAGTCTTTGGAATAGTGTTAATTTAGTTTTTGTCACATTTTAGTCACCTGGAATGTATTAGTGTTAGTCTAGTTTTAGTGTTAGTCTAGTTTTAGTCGACTAAATGTCATAAGATTTTAGTCGACTAAATCTACAGGTGATTTAGTCGACTAAAATTCAGCATGCAACCAAGTGTAAAATGACTTACACTGGATCTCTAGTCCCTTCCTAACATTATAGTCTAGTTTTTATTTGTTGACGAAATTGTCAGTATATTTAGTCTTAGTTTGAGTCATCGCAGCTTAGTTTAATTTAGTTTCCATTTAGTTTTCGTCAGTGAAAAAAGGTAGTCGACGAACATTTTTCGTCTTAGTTTTAGTCGACGAAAACAACACTGGTTCTGTGTTATTATTCACCCTGCCCTGTTCTTAGTCTCTTTAGTACAACTTATAGCTTAGAGTGATTTCAGAAGGGTTGGAGAGTCCTGGCGTTGTTTTAACCCATTCTGGACCGGCGGGAACCCCTTTTGGTGTTTTAAAGCATTATGTTATGCTTTAGCTATTGAAAAATAGCAGATCTACAAGCTGCTATGAGCTTGTAGATCTGCTATTTTTTTGAAAAAACGTAAAAATGTGGCACAAATCTTTGAATATATTGTTCTTTCAGAGCGAACATCTTTGCTTTTGGGGGGTCCCTGGAACAACATATTTTCAGATGGGGGGGTCCATGGAACAACATATTTTCAGATGGGGGTCGGCGGCCATGAATTACATATAATTGTTGGGGTCCTTGATTTAGAAACCCTTTTTATTTTAGAATCGTCCTCGGGTCAGAATGGGTTAAGCAGGTAGATGTGTGCGATGAAGGGAGTCGAGCACTGGAATGATGTGGTTGTGACATTGGTATGGTTTCTCTGCCGCTGCAGTACCCATTCTGTCCACAGGAGACATTGGTATGGTTTCTCTGCCCATTCTGTCCAGGAGACATTGGTATGGTTTCTCTGCCCATTCTGTCCACAGGAGACATTGGCATGGTTTCTCTGCCCATTCTGTCCACAGGACACATTGGTATGGTTTCTCTGCCCATTGTGTCCCGGAGACATTGGTATGGTTTCTCTGCCCATTCTGTCCAGGAGACATTGGTATGGTTTCTCTGCCGCTGCAGCACCAATTCTGTCCACAGGAGACATTGGTATGGTTTCTCTGCCCATTCTGTCCACAGGAGACATTGGTATGGATTCTCTGCCCATTCTGTCCACAGGAGACATTGGTATGGTTTCTCTGCCCATTCTGTCCAGGAAACATTGGTATGGTTTCTCTGCCGCTGCAGCACCCATTCTGTCCAGGAGAGTGGAGTAGGAGACCTACTTAACCCATTTTGGGGCGGGAACCCCTTTTGGTGTTTTAAACTTTATGTTATAATTTAGCTATTGAAAAATAGCAGATCTACAAAGCTCATAGCGCGTCACTCGGTGGCGCGCTATGAGATTGTAGATTGTAGCTTGAAAAACCGTTAAAATGTGCCTCAAATCTTTCAGAAAATGGTCATGATTTAGAAAACGTATTTTTTTTTAATTTCGAGGTCAGGCCTAAATGGGTTAAAGTGTTAACTGGTATCTGTAGGCTATGGGGTTTGAACTGGTATCCGGTAGGTTATAGGGTGCTGGTTTGGTACATTATGGGGTGCTGCTGGTTTGGTACATTATGGGGTGCTGGTTTGGTACATTATGGGGTGCTGGCGGGGGAACCTCTGAGGCTGTTGAGCGCTGCGTGGATCCTGAAGTGGAGCCGGGACTCCATTGAGTAATCTTTGTAGTTCATCCTGAAAGAGAATCACAGACAAGACCATCATTTAAACACGATTTAATCGTTATTTAATGAGACCAGCGCTTCTAAATATAATGCAAAATAAACCTGCCTTGACTTGACTAGTACCGACAGACAGACAGACAGACAGACAGACAGACAGACAGACAGAAGAATCACCTATAGAAGAATCACTAAAATGACGGGCCTCATTTTAGCTCGCTATAGAGCGTCGCAGTCCCTCCCCCTTTCAGAACCACAGGCACCACAACTTTCGTCCACCAGGTGGCACTCATTGTGTTAACCTGCTAATACACCTGTTAATTAACGCATTCTGACCTGAGATCAGTTTCTTAAAAAATGTTCTTCTATACATCCTGACAGTTTCCTGAAAAAGCTACGTTTCTACAGTATGTCAGTGGGTTCTTCCATTTTTCAAAAAATAGCAGACCTACAAGCCACCGAGTGGCGCGCTATGAGCTTGTAGGTCTGCTATTTTTGAAAAATCGAAGAACGACTGACATTTTTAGAATCTGATCTCAGGTCGGAATGGGTTAATCAGACCAGTGTGTGTCCAGTGGAAACTTCGTATGAATCTGATCTCAGGTCAGAATGGGTTCATCTGTTAATACACCTGTTAATGAAGCTGTTAATGACATAGATCCTTACTTGGCGTTCTCTATGTAGGCAGCAGCCTTGGTGACGTCGCCCTGCTGTTTGTAGAGCAGACCCAACTCGTACAGAGTGAAAGGAACCAGATAATGATCGAACCGGATACGACGTTCACTGCAGGACACGCACGCACGCACACGCACACGCACACACACACGCACACACACACACACACACACACGCACACGCACACACACACAATAAGATAGAGATAAGAGAGATAAGAACCACTTATATTTTAACAAATTAAACCCTTATTTTCATACAAAAACAGAAACTTTTGAAAACTTTGAACTGAAAGAAAGAAAGAAATACACACGCACGTGTGTGTGTGTGTGTGTGTGTGTGTGTGTGTGTGTGTGTGTGTGTGTGTGTGTGTGTGTGTGTGTGTGTGGCGTGGTGTGTGTGGTGTGTGTGAAATATAGTGGCCCTCTGGAGTGAGTGTGGAACTATAGTGGCCCTCTGGAGTGAGTGTGGAACTATAGTGGCCCTCTGGAGTGAGTGTGGAACTATAGTGGCCCTCTGGAGCGAGTGTGGAACTATAGTGGCCCTCTGGAGTGAGTGTGGAACTACAGTGGCCCTCTGGTGTGTGTGTGTGTGTGTGTGTGTGTGTGTGTGTGTGTGTGTGTGTGTGTGTGTGTGTGTGTGTGTGTGTGTGTGTGTGTGTGTGTGTGTGTGTGTTACCTGGACAGTACTTGTGTGAAGCAGAGCTCGGCCTGCAGCAGTCTGCCCAGATGTTTGAGACAGAGACCTTTCAACATCTGCACCAAACAGCTGTCATCTGCATGCACCTCTGAGGGATCTGACAGAGAGAGAGACATTCACATTACATTACCTAGAGAGAGAGACATTCACTTTGCATTACATTACCTAGAGAGAGAGAGAGAGACATTCACTTTACATTACATTACCTAGGTCCTAGAGAGAGAGAGAGAGAGAGAGAGAGAGAGATATAGAGGTGCATCTGCATGCACCTCTCTCTCTCTATATATATATATATATATATATATATATATATATATATATATATATATATATATATATATATACATATACACAGTATATACACTTTTTCCACACACACACACACACACACACACACACACACACACACACACACACACACACACACACACACACACACACACACACACACACACACACACCACCACACAGCTGCTACAATGTATTTGAAACCAGAACAACATATTTGTTCTCATATACACAATATGGCAAGTTTTATATATATATATAATATATATATATATATATATATATATATATATATATATATATTTTTTTTTTAATAACTTTATTTACATTAAAAAAAACAAGCAGTAATACAATACAGTGAGGACATGAATAACAAAAAATAAAAGATCAATTCAAAGCAATATTGTAGAAGTGGGTCTTGAGCTGAGCTTTAAAAATGTCTACAGAGGCTGCCTGACGAAGGTACAGTGGGAGCTTGTTCCATGCCGACGGCCCGTAGAAGCAAAAAGCTGCTTCCCCGTATTTTTTAGTTGCCATTTTTTTTGGCAAAGCGAGCAGGCCAGCAGTGGAAGACCTTAGGGGGCGGTTTGGGACATATTTAGGCAGGCAGTCATGTAGGTAGGAAGGTGCGAGACCATTGAGAGCTTTATACACAAGTAAAATAATTTTAAAATCAATCCTAAAAACAACCGGAAGCCAGTGCAGTGATGCCAAAACTGGAGTAATATGTTCTCTCATCTTAGTTCTAGTTAAAACTCTGGCTGCTGCATTTTGGACAAGTTGTAATCTGTCAGTTGTTTTCTTAGGCAGTCCTGAAAAAAGTGCATTGCAGTAATCAAGCCGAGAGAAAACAAAGGCGTGGATTAGCGTTTTTGCATTGTCCAAGGACACATAGGCTCTGATTCGTGCAATAATTCTAAGGTGAAAAAAGGCAATCTTGGTAACATGATTAATGTGTGAATTAAAATTCAATTCAGAATCAATAATAACCCCCAGGTTCTTTACTGTACTGTTACTTTCTACAGTCAGGTTGCCAAGTCTGCTTAATATTGATTCTTTCTGCTCACTAGAACCGATTATGAGAACTTCTGTCTTATCCTCATTTAGCTTGAGAAAGTTCTCACTCATCCAACATTTGATGCTAGACAGACAGGTAACCAGTATAGTATTAATATAGTAGTAATAGTAGTAGTATAGTAGTACTAACTAGTATCGTTGCGTAGTACTTCCTCAGCCCTCTCCACAGTCACCAGCAGAGCTTCAGTAGAATCTGATCTCTTTCCAACGATGGAGAAACCATTCCACACATACATCATCTCCTAGAGAGAGAGAGAGAGACATTCACTTTACATTACATCCCCTAGAGAGAGAGAGAGAGAGAGAGAGAGAGAGAGAGAGAGAGAGAAACCATTCCACACGTACATCATCTCCTAGAGAGAGACATTCACTTTACATTACATCTCCTAGAGAGAGAGAGAAAAAGGAGAAATATGTGTTACTTGTACCCCTGAAGGGTGTGTGGGTTATTTGCCCGGGATTTGCTGATTGCATTCTGTACAGCACCTTGTAATTATTTGTGTCCTTAGCCCATTTTGGTGTTTGAAACATTATGTTATAATTTAGCTATTTAAAAATAGCAGATCTACAAGCTCAGGCGCGCTACGAGCTTGTATGTCTGCTATTTTTGAAAAATCGTGAAAATATTTATTTCAGAAAACTGGATGATTTAGAAGATTTCATTTTTATTTTTGAGGTCAGGCCTGAATGGGTTAATTGTATTGTATCTCTTATGTGGACATAATTAAAATGTGTGTGTGTGTCACATGACTACAGATCGACAGCCTTGCGTTGCCATGTTAATGTCTGCCTGGGGCGACACATTCACTCTGCCTAGGGGGGGGGCAACACATTCACTCTGCCTGGGGCAACACATTCACTCTGCCTGGGGCAGCACAATCACTCTGCCTGGGGCAACACATTCACTCTGCCTGGGGCAGCACATTCACTCTGCCTGGGGCAACACATTCACTCTGCCTGGGGCAGCACAATCACTCTGCCTGGGGCAACACATTCACTCTGCCTGGGGCAGCACATTCACTCTGCCTGGGGAAACACATTAACTCTGCCTGGGGCGACACATTCACTCTGCCTGGGGCGACACATTCACTCTGCCTGGGGCAGCACATTCACTCTGCCTGGGGCAACACATTCACTCTGCCTGGGGAAACCCATTCACTACAACACATTCACTCTGCCTGGGGCAGCACATTCACTCTGCCTGGGGGGCAACACATTCACTCTGCCTGGGGGGGGGCAACACATTCACTCTGCCTGGGGCAGCACATTCACTCTGCCTGGGGAAACACATTCACTCTGCCTGGGGAAACACATTCACTCTGCCTGGGGCAACACATTCGGTCTGCCTGGGGCGACACATTCACTCTGCCTGGGGCGACACAGTCACTCTGCCTGGGGCGACACATTCACTCTGCCTGGGGCGACACATTCACTCTGCCTGGGGCGACACAGTCACTCTGCCTGGGGAGACACATTCACTCTGCCTGGGGCGACACATTCACTCTGCCTGGGGCGACACATTCACTCTGCCTGGGGCAGCACATTCACTACAACACATTCACTCTGCCTGGGTCAACACATTCACTCTGCCTGGGGCGACACAGTCACTCTGCCTGGGGCGACACATTCACTCTGCCTGGGGCGACACATTCACTCTGCCTGGGGCGACACAGTCACTCTGCCTGGGGCGACACATTCACTCTGCCTGGGGCGACACATTCACTCTGCCTGGGGCAACACATTCACTCTGCCTGGGGCAACACATTCACTACAACACATTCACTCTGCCTGGGTCAACACATTCACTCTGCCTGGGGCAACACATTCACTCTGCCTGGGGCAACACATTCACTACAACACATTCACTCTGCCTGGGGCAACACATTCACTACAACACATTCACTCTGCCTGGGTCAACACATTCACTCTGCCTGGGTCAACACATTCACTCTGCCTGGGGCAACACATTCACTACAACACATTCACTCTGCCTGGGGCAACACATTCACTCTGCCTGGGGCGACACATTCACTTTGCCTGGGGAAACCCATTCACTACAACACATTCACTCTGCCTGGGGAAACACATTCACTACAACACATTCACTCTGCCTGGGGCGACACATTCACTCTGCCTGGGGAAACACATTCACTCTGCCTGGGGAAACACATTCACTCTGCCTGGGGCAACACATTCACTCTGCCTGGGGCAACACATTCACTCTGCCTGGGGCAACACATTCACTACAACACATTCGCTCTGCCTGGGGCAACACATTCACTACAACACATTCACTCTGCCTGGGGCAACACATTCACTACGCCAACTAATTAGAATGGTCCGAGCCCGGCAGGCCGCACGCACGGCAGCACACGTGCGTCTAGTATCTCACCAGTGCAGAGAGGAGGACAGTGGGTCTAGTATCTCACCAGTGCAGGGAGGACAGTGGGTCTAGTATCTCACCAGTGCAGAGGAGGACAGTGGGTCTAGTATCTCACCAGTGCAGAGAGGAGGACAGTGGGTCTAGTATCTCACCAGTGCAGGGAGGACAGTGGGTCTAGTATCTCACCAGTGCAGGGAGGACAGTGGGTCTAGTATCTCACCAGTGCAGAGAGGAGGACAGTGGGTCTAGTATCTCACCAGTGCAGGGAGGACAGTGGGTCTAGTTAGTATCTCACCAGTGCAGGGAGGACAGTGGGTCTAGTATCTCACCAGTGCAGAGGAGGACAGTGGGTCTAGTATCTCACCAGTGCAGAGAGGACAGTGCGTCTAGTATCTCACCAGTGCAGGGAGGACAGTGGGTCTAGTATCTCACCAGTGCAGAGAGGAGGACAGTGGGTCTAGTATCTCACCAGTGCAGGGAGGACAGTGGGTCTAGTTAGTATCTCACCAGTGCAGGGAGGACAGTGGGTCTAGTATCTCACCAGTGCAGAGAGGAGGACAGTGGGTCTAGTATCTCACCAGTGCAGAGAGGAGGACAGTGGGTCTAGTATCTCACCAGTGCAGGGAGGACAGTGGGTCTAGTATCTCACCAGTGCAGGGAGGACAGTGGGTCTAGTATCTCACCAGTGCAGAGAGGACAGTGGGTCTAGTATCTCACCAGTGCAGGGAGGACAGTGGGTCTAGTATCTCACCAGTGCAGAGAGGAGGACAGTGGGTCTAGTATCTCACCAGTGCAGAGAGGAGGACAGTGGGTCTAGTATCTCACCAGTGCAGAGAGGAGGACAGTGGGTCTAGTATCTCACCAGTGCAGAGAGGAGGACAGTGGGTCTAGTATCTCACCAGTGCAGAGAGGAGGACAGTGGGTCTAGTATCTCACCAGTGCAGAGAGGAGGACAGTGGGTCTAGTATCTCACCAGTGCAGAGAGGAGGACAGTGGGTCTAGTATCTCACCAGTGCAGGGAGGACAGTGGGTCTAGTATCTCACCAGTACAGAAGGAGGACAGTGGGTCTAGTATCTCACCAGTGCAGGGAGGACAGTGGGTCTAGTATCTCACCAGTGCAGAGAGGAGGACAGTGGGTCTAGTATCTCACCAGTGCAGAGAGGGGGACAGTGTGTCTAGTATCTCACCAGTGCAGAGAGGAGGACAGTGGGTCTAGTATCTCACCAGTGCAGAGAGGACAGTGGGTCTAGTATCTCACCAGTGCAGAGAGGAGGACAGTGGGTCTAGTATCTCACCAGTGCAGAGAGGGGGACAGTGTGTCTAGTATCTCACCAGTGCAGAGAGGACAGTGGGTCTAGTATCTCACCAGTGCAGAGAGGAGGACAGTGGGTCTAGTATCTCACCAGTGCAGAGAGGAGGACAGTGGGTCTAGTATCTCACCAGTGCAGAGAGGAGGACAGTGGGTCTAGTATCTCACCAGTGCAGAGAGGGGACAGTGTGTCTAGTATCTCACCAGTGCAGGGAGGACCAGTCTGACAGGGTTGTCGGCGTTGTAGCGTCGAGCCTTCCTGATAGCGAACTTCTCCGTCGGGATCGACTTCCCTGCCAAGCGCTGTTTCAACCCCTCTACCTGCCTGCACGCACACACACACACACACACACACACACACACACACACACACACACACACACACACACATGCACGCGCGCGCACACACACACACACACACACACACACACACACACACACACACACACACACACACACACACACACAGAGTCACACTCTGATCCAGAGTCAGTGTAATAGTTCCACTTAATGAAGTGTTGTTTCTGAGCTGATCCAGGGTCAGTTCAATAGTTCCACTTAATGTAGTGTTGTTCCCGAGCTGATCCAGAGTCAGTTTAATAGTTCCACTTAATGAAGTGTTGTTCCTGAGCTGATCCAGAGTCAGTTCAATAGTTCCACTTAATGAAGTGTTGTTACTGAGCTGATCCAGGGTCAGTTTTTACCTGAATAGTTCCACCACGTTCTCTCCTGTTTCCGTCACTTCCTCTTCTGACATCATGCTGAGAATCGCTGCCTTCTGGTACACATAGATCGCCTGGAGACGCACACGCACACGCACACACACACACGCACACACACACACACACACACACACACACACACACACACACACACACACACACACACACACACACACACACACACACACACACACACACAGAGACAGGTTAGACACACAGACAGGGAGACTAATAGGCAATTCACACTGAGAGGGACTGAATCCGTTTCATTGGAACCGTTTCCGAATACGGTTGCCTGGTCCCCGATGGCCATGATTCACATTGCCCGAGATTCAACAGCTCACCCGAGTACACTGGCATAACACACTTTAATCCTCCAGATGGCGCTGTGCTTGATGGCTGGCGCGCAAGGACACTGACCATCAACTCTGCGACATTGTCTCAAATAAATCCAGACACACTGCATTGCATTGCCTCTTTGCCGTTATACTACTTCACTGTCAGCCTGCCTGCTATTCACTGTGTCAGTCAGTTCTGTGCTCCAGTGTCGTGTTTGATATTAATAATAATAATAATAATAATAATAATAATAATAATAATAATAATAATAATAATAAACTTTATTTATATAGCACCTTTCATACATAAATGTGAGCTTGAGCTCAAAGTGCTTTACAGAGCAGAAAAGATAATAAAAGCAAAACAAAACAGCATTAAAACAGGCAAGCAGTTAAAACAATAGGACAATGGTAAGAACAGATAAAATAAGGCAACGACATTAAAAACAAGCAGAATAAAAAAAAAAAAAAAATAAAGATCACTTAACTCTTTCCAGGCCATGTTTGTTTTCATTATATTGCCCTTCTCCTCCAGGCAATGTGGACATTTGACCAATCTGTCAAAGCCCATATATAATATTATGTGAATATGTCCCAATGTCATGAAATAACTCATATGAAAGTGATAAGTCTCATCTTTCCCCCAAAAAAAGAATTATGTTTGTAGCATGTTCCGTTCTTTAGTTATAGGCAGTTGAATAGGTCATGGTTTCATCAAAATCAGCCCTCTGAAATAATTTGTCTGAGAAAACAGCACTTTTGTGAAAGACACTCTCTCAAGCAGAATACTCACTTGAACTTTTTTCTTTTTCTATAGTGACTTATCTGATATATGTACAGTATTTGTCTTCAAGCAGTTAAAGTTAAAAAAAGTATAAAAAAGTGTTTTTGTTGAATAAATCTTATTTTCACCCCATGAATGAGACTCAAACAGTAACTCCATTTACTCCATCCGGCGGCCCGGTCGCAACGAGATCACCCCCGTCCGAAACTAAATAAAACTAAATAAAATTGCACTTACTAGCCTACTCATTATCCTTTGAACACATTTTCGTTTCGGTCTCATGGGAAGCCAATCACCTTCGTCCCCCGCCGGATGTCCCGCCCCCGCCGGATGTCCCGCTCCCAGCTGATCCGGTGACCGCGGCGCGGACACTGTTGCATCCTCCGATGCAGACAGTGTATCATCGGACAGTCACAGTACTGTTTTCGTTTTCTTTTCCTTGCGTGTTGGACTGTGGACGAGCTTGACCACGGCCGACACGCTGCCCGTTTCTGCCTCGTCCTCGGCTGGGTCCAGCGCGCACTTCAGCGGGGACTTCCACGGCTCCACGGCGGCGACCAACAGGCTGCCCGCTGGCTCGCTCGTAGCCTGGCATGAGCGTCTCGCTGGCTCGTTTGGGGGTCCGGACAGGTTTTTTTTGGGGGGGCATTTTAGCCCTGATCGATCGCTGGTGTCTTTGATCTGCTTTTGTCTTGCTATGTGCTGTGGGTCAGTGACAGTGTGTCCCGACGACTCTGGGTCAGACTGGAGTGGAGGATTTTGTGGCTCATGGGAACATTTTTTGGCTCAGCCTGTGTTGTCATGGTGTGATTGAATACTTTAGGGCCTGTCTTTTATCGCAGCGCTACCAAACTTTGTCACAGGGTGGGTGAGAGTGTCTTATAGCGGCTGCAAATATAAAAACAAGTCTCGTCCAACCTCGTCCTAGGCGGCATAAAATCAAAAAATAATCTCGTCCGATCTCGCCCTGTGCCCGGAAAGGGTTAAAAGCAATGTTGTAGAGGTGGGTCTTAAGCTGAGCTTTAAAAATGTCTACAGAGGCTGCCTGACGAAGGTACAGTGGTACAGCTTGTTCCATGCCGACGGCCCGTAGAAGCAAAAAGCTGCTTCCCCGTATTTTTTAGTTGCCATTTTTTTAGGCAAAGCGAGCAGGCCAGCAGTGGAGGACCTTAGGGGCCGGTTTGGGACATATTTAGGCAGGCAGTCAAGTAGGTAGGGAGGTGCGAGACCATTGAGAGCTTTATAGACAAGTAAAATAATTTTAAAATCAATCCTAAAAACAACAGGAAGCCAGTGCAGTGATGCCAAAACTGGAGTAATATGTTCTCTCTTAGTTTGCAGGAGACGGGCGGCGTTGAGAAATGCACTGGTGTTACGCGTCGTGCAGGGGCTGTGTGTATTTTTTTTGTTGACGCTTGGCTCGTCGACTAGAGATTATGTCACGTTCTTTAAAAAAAAAAACAGTCCACTTCCGTGTTTAGGTACGCATGCATTCACATTGGAACGATCCGTATCTGAATACACTTCAACGGTCCAGAGACCCGCCCCCCATGCGGTCCCGGGGACGGTTGGGCGATCCGCTCCCGGGAACGGTACGCATCATTCACACTACCACAACATCTGCCAAGTGGTCCCGAGTGCGCACCCGGGACCATAGTGTGAATTGCCCCAGAGACACAGACAGAGACACACCCCCTTTCTGAAACCAGCTCCTCGACACTCGCCCTACACACTTGCCCTCGATATGCGCGTTCACGCGAGGCTGCGCCATATTAAGCGTCGTCCGAAACCAAGCAGCCTTGAGTGGAAGTGTCTTATAAAGCCCTCAAGAGCGAGTCTGTGCCGATCTAGACTCCGTTGCCTTGTGCAGCCCTGCTCTCTGTCCGCATGGAAACCGCAACCTACAAATGGAAGAACCACCACAAATAAATGATAAATAAACTCCTCCTAAACAATCTTCATCTGATGCAGACTCCAACTGATGTTCACAAGGGCTCTTTATTTACCCCACCGTGAAAAACTATAAATTAAACCACACAAACAAAACAACTTTTAACACAATGATTTATAAACACCATGGATGTATATGACATGTCATTTTTGACAGTCACGCTGTATTTCCTTTTACCATATTAATGAAATCAACATGTCAGTTGTCACACAAACATACACGATGCAATGCAATATGACTGTACAAACAAAATAACAGGTAACGCAATGGCAGGATGGTAACCATGGCAACGAATGGTGTCTGTTTCCTGTTTCTGCACAAGGAGGGCGAGTGTATTTCCAAACAGTTTTTTATACCCAGCACCCTAATCAAGGGAACTTGATTCAGCTGGAGGGGCACTTGCTGACGAGGGAACCTCCCGAGAGCACTTCAAGTCAAGGGACTGGTTTCAGAAAGAGCCACAGACAGGGACACAGTAAGTGTGTGTATGTGTTGTGTGTGCGTGCGTGTATGTGTTGTATGTGTGTGTGTGTGTGTGTACCTTAGACCACCTGCTCTCCTTACACAGCAGGTCAGCGTAGCGGTAGGCCTCCCTCCAGTCCTGCTGGTAGGAGTGGCACCACATCAGCTCCCAGTAGCACAGATGGTGGATCTGTCTCCACTCCGTCTGGGAGCCGATGCACTCCTCGTACCTGGACCTGGCCTGGATCAATTAAATATGTTAATTTATGTCATTAGATCATTAAACTCATGCACTCCTCATACCGGGACCTGGCCTGCATCGATTAAATATGTTAATTTATGTCATTAGATCATTAAACTCATGCACTCCTCCTCGTACCGAGACCTGGCCTGCATCAATTAAATATGTTAATTTATGTCATTAGATCATTAAACTCATGCACTCCTCATACCGGGACCTGGCCTGCATCAATTAAATATGTAAATTTATGTCATTAGATCATTAAACTCATGCACTCCTCCTCGTACCGAGACCTGGCCTGGATCAATTAAATATGTTAATTTATGTCATTAGATCATTAAACTCATGCACTCCTCCTCGTACCTGGACCTGGCCTGGATCAATTAAATATGTTAATTTATGTCATTAGATCATTAAACTCATGCACTCCTCATACCGGGACCTGGCCTGCATCAATTAAATATGTTAATTTATGTCATTAGATCATTAAACTCATGCACTCCTCCTCGTACCGAGACCTGGCCTGCATCAATTAAATATGTTAATTTATGTCATTAGATCATTAAACTCATGCACTCCTCATACCGGGACCTGGCCTGCATCAATTAAATATGTTAATTTATGTCATTAGATCATTAAACTCATGCACTCCTCCTCGTACCGAGACCTGGCCTGCATCAATTAAATATGTTAATTTTTGTCATTAGATCATTAAACTCATGCACTCCTCATACCTGGACCTGGCCTGCATCAATTAAATATGTAAATATGTCATTAATATGTCTGGCTCCTCTTTATCTGTCTGACCTTATTGAGGTCTGTACTCCTCCTAGGTCACTGCGGTCTGACCTCAGGGTCACAAAGAAGACCCGCTTAAAGTCCAGAGGCGACCGAGCCTTTTCTGTTGTAGCCCCCAAACTATGGAACGCACTCCCCTCCCACGTCAAACTGGCCCCTTCCATCGAGACCTTTAAATCTGGCCTAAAGACGCACCTCTATACCTTGGCTTTTAACCCCGCTTGAGTTCCTTCGGTCCTGTCCATGTTTTGTCTCACTGTAATGCTGTTGCTTTTCTGTTGTTGTTTTTCTGTAATGTGTCTCAGTTGTTTTCACTGTTTGTACTTTCGCTGTTGTTGTTCTGTGTGGTAGCTTTAGTGCACTTGTTTTTATTTTTTATCCTGTACAGCACTTTGTAAACTCTGGGTTTTGAAACGTATGTTAATATGTCATTAGATCAGGGGTCCTCAACTAGAAATGATGAAGGTCCACAATTTTTTTTTTAATAAGACCGAGGTCCGGTCCCATGTGCGGCGTCCATCGGAGAGCGGGGCTCTATGCCCGTTTAGTATGGTCAAGCCAAGCTTATACAAATCAGATCCCCTTCCACCCAACCAATAATGGGGTGCAGAGTGCAGGCCCGGAGTGGAACTCCAAATCAGGCCGGGAGTTATACGCCCTGGCAGGCCACACTGCGCGCGCGCATAGCGCGCGCCAGAATTTTGGAGGCCCTTGGGGGACATTTTGGGGGCCTTTGCAGCAATTTCACACGAGAAATGTACCATCTGATGTTATTTATATTATTAAAGATGGAGTGCCACAAATTTTGTATTTTTCCAGCTTTTCATGTGTCTATGGGGTGACAGTACTTCATTAGACACCCTGGAGTCGTTTTTATGTCCAATGGTGTAATAACTTTGTATTTAGGGTTTCTTCCTGGAGGCTGAACCCTTGACGGTCAAACGGGCCAATGAAGTAAACACGGATAGTGTGACGTAAAAATATTGCACGCACACACGCACCTCCCCCTCTATACATATTTTTTAAATACGACAACCTCTGTGGGCGGAGCTGCCTGCCACATACACACGTGTGAACTGAACAGCGCAGCCAGTTTGCTTTTGCTGCTCTGTGTGTGTCTAACTGTGTGGCAGATTTTCAAACAGTCATTTCACACATTACCAGTTCACAGCAGAGCAGACTGTTTTTCGTTAGATTGGAAGCAAGTAAATGTTCACGTCGGGTCCTCAGGAAGGAAACTACAACAAACCAGTCTTATAGCCTACCTGCTCTGCTGTATAGTTGCTCTTGTTGTTCTCAAGAAGTAGGTTGTTTCTTTTATAATCACAGTGGTCGGGCTTTGATACAGAGTGTAGTGTCACAGTGTGCATTCTTGTTGGCTGTTGTAGTCAATATGTATGTAGGTCCTAATACTTATACGAGGCTGTAAAGTCAAGAATTAGAAGTATGTTGTGTCGCGCTGGATGTCATGTTGCCATGTCTGGCTATTACAAGCGACTTGGGCTTGTTTTCATATAAGTAACTTTCAGGGGAGATGTGGTTGACTTGACCAATGATTCATGTGAAGGACCCTCAGATTAATATGTTGTTAAAAGGATTGGTGTTGTTGAAACGTTTTCATAAATATTCACGGCAATTTCTGTGACTTATTTTTGTGGACCTGGCCGCTTGTTTCTTTAAATCTGGCGACTTTTGCTGAAACTCAACGCAGTCAGATAAAGGACAGTTTTAATGCCAGGGTGCTTAGCTGGAGGAAATCAATAGCCTACAATATATTGTAGGCTAAATGATCTATCAAACTAATTGTTTCTGGTGTTAAACTATGATCGAATTGGATGATGAGCTGAGCTGATTGCGACAATAGGGTCAATATAATTGGAGGAAATAAATAAATGATTATAAAAAATCAGAAAAAACAGATCTGATATGGTATGGATGCATGGATTATATGCCTATACATGGATGGTGGCAGTATAAGTGCATAATGGTGCCTATACGATATCTCAGAAATATTGGAAGTGTTCACTTCTAACATTCACAAAAACATGAGTTTTTGTTACATTACAGACACCAATTTGCCATTTTGTAAACAAAAGGGCAGAGCCATGGGCTGTCCTTTTATAAGGAGGGGGAGGGACTAGGACAAGTGGGTGGTCTTAAAGGAGGAGGCGGAGGGACTGGATTAGGTGGGTGGTGCTATGGTTAAACTCACGCATACCTAATGAACTGGTGGGTGTGTCCACATAAAACCATCATTTTAACAAATACTGTACACTTTTTTGAAAAAATTATACCTCATATACACCTAAATACACCTGATGATCATGTTTAAGTGTGGAAAAAAATCACGGCACTCCATCTTTAACTTTTTTTTTTTGGGTGGTCCGCAAAGAGGTGGTCCGCGGTCCGGTCGCGGACCGCGGTCCACCAGTTGAGTACCCCTGCATTAGATCATTAACCCATTCTGACCTGAGATCAGATTCTAAAAATGTCTTCTACATCCTGACAGTTTTCTGAAAAAGCCATGTTTCTATGTCAGTCGTCAAAAAATAGCAGACCTACAAGCTTCTATGAGCTTGTAGATCTGCTATTTTTCAATAGCTAAAGTATAACACCATTGGCCGGAAAAAATACAAACTTGCAGAAATTACTAACCGATCAGGAAGTAGACAGGCCAATCGACCAATGATAAAGCTTCTAGGAGAATCTTTGAACGCAGATTGCGGCCCCTAGATTGTGTCCCAGAGACTAAATGTAATTTTGGGGAGCGTTTTACCCATGTCTGTCTGAATGCCAACAAATAAAAGTTCATTGTTCATAGTTCATTGTGTGTGTGTGTGTGTGTGTGTGTGTGTGTGTGTGTGTCACTGACCTTCTCAAAGTTTCCTTTCAGAGCTGCGATGCGAGCGGAGTAGAACAGGATAATGGAGCCCTGAAAGTGCACACACACACACACACACACACACACACACACACACACACACACACACACACACACACACACACACACACACACACACACACAATGCATTACAATCAATGATCTTATAACCAGTGATCCCACACAGGGGTAAGGGGTCGACACTATGCCAGTCTAACCAGCGATCCCACACAGGGGTAAGGGGTCGACACTATGCCAGTCTAACCAGTGATCCGACACAGGGGTAAGGGGTCGACACTATGCCAGTCTAACCAGTGATCCGACACAGGGGTAAGGGGTTGACACTATGCCAGTCTAACCAGTGATCCGACACAGGGGTAAGGGGTCGACACTATGCCAGTCTAACCAGTGATCCGGCACAGGGGTAAGGGGTCGACACTATGCCAGTCTAACCAGTGATCCGACACAGGGGAAAGGGGTCGACACTATGCCAGTCTAACCAGTGATCCGACACAAGGGTAAGGGGTCGACACTATGCCAGTCTAACCAGTGATCCGACACAAGGGTAAGGGGTCGACACTATGGCAGGTAAATAAAATGTTGGGGCATGTGGAGTTTGGTTTGGAGTTGTTCAAACTGCAAGCGCACATTTGAGTGAGGAGTCTGCTATAAACACAACACCAGATATATAGCTAGATAGCTATAAAAACAACACCAGATATATAGTGTGCTGTGTGCTGCAGTGTGCTGCCATCACCAAAAAACCTACATCAGTGGTATGGCGAGGATCCAACCTGCCCCCTCTGCCCAGCTCCAGCGACTCTCAGACACATCATGTCTGGTTGCAAGACCAGCCTCACACAAGGCCACTACACCTGGAGGCACAATCGGGTCCTCAAGAGCCTGGCCGCAGCACTTGAGATCAAGAGGAGTGCAACAAACTCCTTACCCCCAAGAACAAGCAATCCCGTCAAAACGACAATATTCATCCGGGAGGGACAAGAAAAGCCCAAGCGTCCTCCGACAAAGCCAGAAACTGAACACCTCGCCATGGCCCGCGACTGGAAGATGCTTGTCGATATTGGCCATGTAGTGTCGGCCCGATAAGCGGCTGGAAATTAGCACAGAGTCAGGAGGTAAAAAGCAGCCACACCGTGGTTTATTCCAAAAAGAAGGTTGACAGCATGGAGAATGGCAGAGTACAGACAGCAAACAAATAGGGCATGTTGGTGTGCAGCTCCACCATGCCCTCTCACTGAATCCAACACTGAGTTGGTGTGTGCTTCCTGGCAGCCTTTTACAGGCAGCTGAACCAATCAGTGCAGACTGTACCATATTACCTGGTTAAACATGCAACCCTTCTGAACCCCACATAACCCACATCACATGAACCTATAAATCTATATCCCTACACCGGTAAGTACATATCAATGATTCCCACTATTGTCAGATAAACCACATTATCATTAGCAGCTCCAATGCATAACTCAAACACCCCCATGGCCATTTCACTGTGGTCCACTCCAGACCAATACATGGTGCTCTGGTAGCCTGGGACTCTTTTGCCTGAACACACTGGAACAGACAGAACAGAAGCAGTCAGTATTCAAGTACCCATAACACAGTCTCATATTGCATAATTGTATTTTCATGTTCATAATACTTTCAATAAACCAGTTCAACTCATGACTTTTCCTTTGTGTGCCAATAATACACATATTGAAATGTGCCAAATATAACGGAGGACCACTTCGTTACAGGCCAGCGACTCATTTTTCCACCTGAGATAGCTTCCACCAACCTTAGGCCAGACATGGTACTATCTGGTCCCCTTCACGCAAGTCTGTGTACATTATAGAGCTCACAGTCCCATGGGAGAACTATGTTGAGGGCCTATACCCTAGTTAAGAAATACACCTCCTAATGCCACTCTTAACATCAAGGCAATCTCATGTGAGCCCACACCATCTATTGGCACAATGGACAGTCTTAACATCACGTCCCGTGTTTTATGATTCTAGATAGCTATAAACACAACACCAGATATACAGCTAGATAGCTATAAACACAACACCAGATATACAGCTAGATAGCTATAAACACAACACTAGATATATAGCTAGATAGCTATAAACACAACACCAGATATATAGCTAGATAGCTACAAGTAAGACGCGCAAACGCGGGAAGCGAACGCAGCTCGTAAATTGCAATAACAACAATTAGAATAAATTACTTACTTTTTTTTTCTTTTTAGTTAGTAATTTTTTTAAGTGTTCTACTGTGTGTGTGTGTGTGTGTGTGTGTGGTTGTGTGTGTGTGTGTGTGTGTGTGTGTGTGTGTGTGTGTGTGTGTGTGTGTGTGTGTGCTACAGCTGCGCCCTCTGGTGGCGGGCGGGTGGTGTCACAGCGGGACAGACAGACAGACACACACACAGACAGACACGATCTGCAGGGTCTCATAGTTAGTGCTCACTGCTTTCGCAATAAACACAACACCAGATATACAGCTAGATAGCTATAAACACAACACCAGATATACAGCTAGATAGCTATAAACACAACACCAGATATACAGCTAGATAGCTATAAACACAACACTAGATATATAGCTAGATAGCTATAAACACAACACCAGATATATAGCTAGATAGCTACAAGTAAGACGCGCAAACGCGGGAAGCGAACGCAGCTCGTAAATTGCAATAACAACAATTAGAATAAATTACTTACTTTTTTTTTCTTTTTAGTTAGTAATTTTTTTAAGTTTTCTACTGTGTGTGTGTGTGTGTGTGTGTGTGTGTGTGTGGTTGTGTGTGTGTGTGTGTGTGTGTATGTGTGTGTGTGTGTGTGTGTGTGTGTGTGTGTGTGCTACAGCTGCGCCCTCTGGTGGCGGGCGGGTGGTGTCACAGCGGGACAGACAGACAGACACACACACAGACAGACACGATCTGCAGGGTCTCATAGTTAGTGCTCACTAAACACAACACCAGATATACAGCTAGATAGCTATAAACACAACACCAGATATACAGCTAGATAGCTATAAACACAACACCAGATATACAGCTAGATAGCTATAAACACAACACCAGATATACAGCTAGATAGCTATAAACACAACACCAGATATACAGCTAGATAGCTATAAACACAACACCAGATATACAGCTAGATAGCTATAAACACAACACCAGATATATAGCTAGATAGCTATAAACACAACACCAGATATACAGCTAGATAGCTATAAACACAACACCAGATATACAGCTAGATAGATATAAACACAACACCAGATATACAGTTAGATAGCTATAAACACAACACCAGATATATAGCTAGATAGCTATAAACACAACACCAGATATACAGCTAGATAGCTATAAACACAACACCAGATATACAGCTAGATAGCTATAAACACAACACCAGATATATAGCTAGATAGCTATAAACACAACACCAGATATACAGCTAGATAGCTATAAACACAACACCAGATATACAGCTAGATAGCTATAAACACAACACCAGATATACAGCTAGATAGCTATAAACACAACACCAGATATATAGCTAGATAGCTATAAACACAACACCAGATAGATAGCTATAAACACAACACTGGTATCGGTATTCGGTATCGGCTAACACAGAAATGGAGGTATCGGGATCGGATGTGAAAAAGGTGTATCGGGACATCCCTACTCCAAAGGATCTTTTGGCTACATCTAGCTACTTCTAGCTCCTTCCAAGATGGTCGCTGTGTCACCTTGAAATGGGCTCTGAAGCTGCAAATCGCTGGTTTAATGGTTCCAAATGGCATTAACACATTTAGTCCTGAGCTCGATTCTACAAAAACGTTTTCTAGATCATGACAGTTTTCTGAAAATATTTGTATGTCAGTGATCAAACTATTTCATGCCAAGGACCCCAAAAATTATAGTAAATTGTGTTGGGGTAAAACTGGGTAACTCACGTTGGGGTATTTGTGTTGGTAAAACTGGGTAACTCACGTTGGGGTATTTGTGTTGGTAAAACTGGGTAACTCACGTTGGGGTATTTGGGGTAAAACTGGGTAACTCACGGTGGGGTATTTGGGGTAAAACTGGGTAACTCACGGTGGGGTATTTGGGGTAAAACTGGGTAACTCACGGTGGGGTATTTGGGGTAAAACTGGGTAACTCACGTTGGGGTATTTCTGTTTGTAGGGCTCCAGTAAAGGGTTAGGGGTTAGGGTAACTCACGTTGGGGTATTTCTGTTGGTAGGGCTCCAGTAAAGGGTTAGGGTTAGGGGTTAGGGTTAGGGGTTAGGGAAACTCACGTTGGGGTATTTCTGTTTGTAGGGCTCCAGTAAAGGATTAGGGGTTAGGGTTAGGGTTAGGGTAACTCACGTTGGGGTATTTCTGTTGGTAGGGCTCCAGTAAAGGGTTAGGGGTTAGGGGTTAGGGTAACTCACGTTGGGGTATTTCTGTTGGTAGGGCTCCAGTAAAGGGTTAGGGGTTAGGGTAACTCACGTTGGGGTATTTCTGTTGGTAGGGCTCCAGTAAAGGGTTAGGGGTTAGGGTAACTCACGTTGGGGTATTTCTGTTGGTAGGGCTCCAGTAAAGGGTTAGGGGTTAGGGTTAGGGGTTAGGGTAACTCACGTTGGGGTATTTCTGTTGGTAGGGCTCCAGTAAAGGGTTAGGGGTTAGGGTTAGGGTTAGGGGTTAGGGCAGGGGTCGGCAACCCAAGATGTTGAATGAGCCATTTTCGACCAAAAAAATTAATTCAAAATCTATCTGGAGCCGCAACATTTTTTTAGCCATAAAATGCTTATATAATGAAGACAAAAGGGCTGCAAGTGGATATTAGCCTATCTATCAAAATAAAAAGTGCGCTATGGTTTAACTTTCATTACGGGCCCGTTCGGAAATAGCGCACTGAGCGCACTGTGCAATGCAAACTAATATAGGCGAGTGCGCTCCCGGTGCGCATTTCCGAACGCAGTCAACGCACCCTCCATTATTATGCCATGTTTTTTGCATTGTGTTCTTACCCGTTTAATGTGATTTCTGTGTGTGGACATCGCTGGAGAGCTTCTCAACACTGGGCACGTAAAATGTCACTTTAATCTTCACACACAACTGCGCAGGCTCTCATCGGTGAGGCGTGTGCGGTATTTGGATTTAATGTAGTTCATGTTTGAGAATATCTGCTCACAACGTTACTCCACAAGGAGGTTTACAATATCGGTATTTGCCTGTATGCTTAATCTGCAGTGACAAACTATCAAACAATAAAAAAGTAACGTTGAAAGACATTTCCAGGGAAAGCATGCTAAGTTTGCATGAATGAGAGAAAGAGGGCTGTTGCAGTCACAGAACTGCTGAAGAAAGCAGAAGGGAGCAAAGTCAGCAAACTATAACTTTTAAGAAGTGGATCGCAATCATCGCAGCTTTAAACTCCACCACTGCTGGCTGCTGCTATAGTTTCGTTGCAACACGGGAGATAATACAACGTCTATATGACTCCTTCATATACTGTAGTCACCGTCTGTGAACGGCTTGCCACGTTTTATTTATTGTTTGATAAGTTTGTCACTGCAGATTTAGCCATGGTGCGTCATGGCAACTGCAGCCTGTTTTATGCAATCGCTACATTTACATTGTAAACGTGTACATAAACATTCAGATTCCAAATATAAAGTACTCGCCACGTGTGCCACTGGTGTTAGAATGTTGCTGGTACAGCGATTAGCATTTCTGCATCCCGCGTTGTTTAATAAAAAGCATTTTTATCCGAGCTGTTATTTTTCCATTGGCTTTCAACTACGCGCCCCCAACCGGTGTGCAACTGTGGATTTCCCAACCCCGTTTGAGACAAGTAGCCGGGGCGCTCGGATAAAAATGCTTTTTATTAAACAACGCGGGATGCAGCAATGCTAATCACTGTACCAGCAAATTTCTAACCCCCGTGGCACATGTGGCGAGGACCTTATATTTGAAATCGGAATGTTTATATACACGTTTGGACTGCGATTGCGTAAAACAGGCTGCTGTTGCGTCATGGGATACTGCAGATTAAGCATACAGGCAATCCATCTTCTGCATTGGCTGTGAAGGCATAAGCGTCTGTCCACGAATTGTTAAATCCTCTGTTTTCGTCGGCTATCTTTCTTTTTCTCCCTGTAGATGTAGAAGCCATAGCAGCAGGCACCAGCCTCACACACCCACCGGTTTGTTTATAATAGTGTCAGGCGCGCAGCATGCGAGTGTGTCGCATGCTATGACGCGAATTTTAGTTGACATTATTGAAACTTAATATTTATTCTACACATTTTTACAAAATTGGGAAACTTAAGAATGTTTCTGTCACGTTTTGCCTCCTACAGAAACCATAAATGAAAAATAAAAATGTGAAAAAATAAACATTTATACATTTTCATCGATTTTTTTGTAATGCTACAGAGAGCCACCAGGGGAGTGCTCAAGAGCCGCATGCGGCTCTAGAGCCGCCGGTTGCCGACCCCTGGGTTAGGGTAACTCACGTTGGGGTATTTCTGTTGGTAGGGCTCCAGTAAAGGGTTAGGGGTTAGGGTTAGGGGTTAGGGTAACTCACGTTGGGGTATTTCTGTTGGTAGGGCTCCAGTAAAGGGTTAAGGGTTAGGGTTAGGGTAACTCACGTTGGGGTATTTCTGTTGGTAGGGCTCCAGTAAAGGATTAGGGTTAGGGTAACTCACGTTGGGGTATTTCTGTTGGTAGGGCTCCAGTAAAGGGTTAGGGTTAGGGGTTAGGGTAACTCACGTTGGGGTATTTCTGTTGGTAGGACTCCAGTAAAGGGTTAGGGGTTAGGGTTAGGGGTTAGGGTAACTCACGTTGGGGTATTTCTGTTGGTAGGGCTCCAGTAAAGGGTTAGGGGTTAGGGTTAGGGGTTAGGGTAACTCACGTTGGGGTATTTCTGTTGGTAGGGCTCCAGTAAAGGGTTAGGGGTTAGGGTTAGGGGTTAGGGTAACTCACGTTGGGGTATTTCTGTTGGTAGGGCTCCAGTAAAGGGTTAGGGGTTAGGGTTAGGGGTTAGGGTAACTCACGTTGGGGTATTTCTGTTGGTAGGGCTCCAGTAAAGGGTTAGGGGTTAGGGTAACTCACGTTGGGGTATTTCTGTTGGTAGGGCTCCAGTAGAGCCTCGGCCTCCACCAGATCACCTTCTCCTGTACCTGGAGAGAAAAACACCTTACAATTACTATCAACTAATAATTACAGTATGTGTGTGTGTGTGTGTGTGTGTGTGTGTGTGTGTGTGTGTGTGTGTGTGTGTGTGTGTGTGTGTGTGTGTGCGCTCACCCAGTATGAGTGTAATGTATGTGTGGTAGAACAGTAGTGTGTGTGTGTGTGTGTGTGTGTGTGTGCGTGCGCTCACCCAGTATCAGTGTAGTGTGTGTGTGTGTGTGCGTGCGCTCACCCAGTATGAGTGTAATGTATGTAGTGTGTGTGTGTGTGTGTGTGTGTGTGTGTGTGTGTGTGCGCTCACCCAGTATGAGTGTAATGTATGTGTGGTAACAGCAGTGTGTGTGTGTGTGTGCACTCACCCAGTATGAGTGTAATGTATGTGTGGTAACAGCAGTGTGTGTGTGTGTGTGTGTGTGTGCACTCACCCAGTATGAGTGTAATGTATGTGTGGTAACAGCAGTGTGTGTGTGTGTGTGTGTGTGTGCACTCACCCAGTATGAGTGTAATGTATGTAGTGTGTGTGTGTGCGTGCACTCACCCAGTATGAGTGTAATGTATGTGTGGTAACAGCAGTGTGTTTGTGCGTGCGCTCACCCAGTATGAGTGTAATGTATGTGTGGTAGAACAACAGGGTCAGAGCACACAGGATGGATCTCAGACTGCCTCCCGACGCCCCCTCTCTGAGCTGAGACAGACCGAAATCCTAGACACACACACACACACACACACACACACACACACACACACACGCGCACACGCACGTGCCAAGTTAGTAGAACAAAGGGTTCCAAAACCTTTCAGAAATAAACATCATTTGAACTGTTGTTCACATTGGGATTAGAGGCGTTACATTTAAGTTGGACTGAGTTCCACAGGTAGGACATGTATTTAGGACAGACAGACAGACAGACACTAACCCTGTTTCCTGAGAATCCAATGAACTCCAACAACCTCAATATTCTCTGAGGAAGCAGAGACAGCATCTGATGGAGAGAGAGAGAGAGAGAGACATTCACTTTACATTACCCAGGGAGAGAGAGAGAGAGAGAGACATTCACTTTACATTACCTAGAGAGAGAGACAGAGAGAGAGAGAGACATTCACTTAACATTACCCAGGGAGAGAGAGAGAGAGAGACAGACAGACAGAGAGAGAGAGAGAGAGAGACATTCACTTTACATTACCCAGGGAGAGAGAGAGAGAAAGAGACATTCACTTTACATTACCTAGAGAGAGAGAGACAGAGAGAGAGACATTCACTTAACATTACCCAGGGAGAGAGAGACATTCACTTTACATTACCTAGAGAGAGAGAGATAGAGAGAGAGAGTTCACTTTACATTACCTAGAGAGAGAGAGAGAGAGAGAGAGAGAGAGAGACAGACATTCACTTTACATTACCTATAGAGAGAGAGAGAGACAGAGAGATCTTATGCCTTATGCTTTATCCTCAAGTAATAAACATTTTCCAGGCTACCACCCGCCCCTCTAGACCAGAAAGCACGCTGTCTGGGCCAGGCTACCCGCCCCTCTAGACCAGAAAGCACGCTGTCTGGGCCAGGCTACCCGCCCCTCTAGACCAGAAAGCACGCTGTCTGGGCCAGGCTACTCGCCACCTCTAGACCAGAAAGCACGCTGTCTGGGCCAGGCTACCCGCACCTCTAGACCAGAAAGCACGCTGTCTGGACCAGGCTACCCGCCCCTCTAGACCAGAAAGCACGCTGGCTGGACCAGGCTACCCGCCCCTCTAGACCAGAAAGCACGCTGTCTGGGCCAGGCTACCCGCCCCTCTAGACCAGAAAGCACGCTGTCTGGGCCAGGCTACCCGCACCTCTAGACCAGAAAGCACGCTGGCTGGACCAGGCTACCCGCCCCTCTAGACCAGAAAGCACGCTGTCTGGGTCAGGCTACCCGCCCCTCTAGACCAGAAAGCACGCTGTCTGGGTCAGGCTACCCGCCCCTCTAGACCAGAAAGCACGCTGTCTGGACCAGGCTACCCGCCCCTCTAGACCAGAAAGCACGCTGTCTGGGCCAGGCTACCCGCCCCTCTAGACCAGAAAGCACGCTGTCTGGGCCAGGCTACCCGCCCCTCTAGACCAGAAAGCACGCTGGCTAGGCCAGGCCACTGATATAGAAACATAGGGTCACTGACTCCACCCCTCTGGGGGTCACTGACTCCACCCCTCTGGGGTCACTGACTCCACCCTTCTGGGGTCACTGACTCCACCCCTCTGGGGTCACTGACTCCACCCCTCTGGTGGTCACTGACTCCACCCCTCTGGGGGTCACTGACTCCACCCCTCTAAGGTCACTGACTCCACCCCTCTGAGGTCACTGACTCCACCCCTCTGAGGTCACTGACTCCACCCCTCTGGGGTCACTGACTCCACCCCGCTGGGGGTCACTGACTCCACCCCTCTGGGGTCACTGACTCCACCCCTCTGGGGTCACTGACTCCACCCCGCTGGGGTCACTGACTCCACCCCTCTGGGGTCACTGACTCCACCCCTCTGGGGTCACTGACTCCACCCCTCTGGGGTCACTGACTCGGCCCCGCTGGCGCGCCACGGGTGATAAACCAAACGCCTCCTTACCAGGTTGAACGAGCCAATGCCCAGCTTGACTCCGCCCTCAAACTGTCTGAACGAATCAGAGCTGCCGGCCTGGTCCTGAGTGGCGTTCATGGCGTTCTGACACTCCCTATTGGATAATAAAAGAACACAATCACCGTTTATACCCAAACAATGTGTGGCCTGTGTGTGTGTGTGTGTGTGTGTGTGTGTGTGTGTGTGTGCATGAGTGCGTGCGTGTCTCACTTGTAGATTTGATAGGATGTTCGTATCTTAAGTCCTCCTTTGATGAAACTGATCATGTTTTCATCCTGAAAACACACACACACAAACACACACACACACACACACGCACACACAATGAGCAGGGCCTGGCTGTAAACAAGTTCTTGAGCTTACCCTGGGTAAACATAGTGCCTTTCCTTTCCTTAGTCCAGTTACCCTGGGTAAACATAGTACCTTTCCTTTCCTTAGTCCAGTTACCCTGGGTAAACATAGTACCTTTCCTTTCCTTAGTCCAGTTACCCTGGGTAAACATAGTACCTTTCCTTTCCTTAGTCCAGTTACCCTGGGTAAACATAGTACCTTTCCTTTCCTTAGTCCAGTTACCCTGGGTAAACATAGTACCTTTCCTTTCCTTAGTCCAGTTACCCTGGGTAAACATGGTACCTTTCCTTTCCTTAGTCCAGTTACCCTGGGTAAACATGGTACCTTTCCTTTCCTTAGTCCAGTTACCCTGGGTAAACATGGTACCTTTCCTTTCCTTAGTCCAGTTACCCTGGGTAAACATAGTACCTTTCCTTTCCTTAGTCCAGTTACCCTGGGTAAACATAGTACCTTTCCTTTCCTTAGTCCAGTTATCCTGGGTAAACATAGTACCTTTCCTTTCCTTAGTCCAGTTACCCTGGGTAAACATAGTACCTTTCCTTTCCTTAGTCCAGTTACCCTGGGTAAACATAGTACCTTTCCTTTCCTTAGTCCAGTTACCCTGGGTAAACATAGTACCTTTCCTTTCCTTAGTCCAGTTACCCTGGGTAAACATGGTACCTTTCCTTTCCTTAGTCCAGTTACCCTGGGTAAACATGGTACCTTTCCTTTCCTTATTCCAGTTACCCTGGGTAAACATGGTACCTTTCCTTTCCTTAGTCCAGTTACCCTGGGTAAACATAGTACCTTTCCTTTCCTTAGTCCAGTTACCCTGGGTAAACATAGTACCTTTCCTTTCCTTAGTCCAATTACCCTGGGTAAACATAGTACCTTTCCTTTCCTTAGTCCAGTTACCCTGGGTAAACATAGTACCTTTCCTTTCCTTAGTCCAGTTACCCTGGGTAAACATAGTACCTTTCCTTTCCTTAGTCCAGTTACCCTGGGTAAACATGGTACCTTTCCTTTCCTTAGTCCAGTTACCCTGGGTAAACATGGTACCTTTCCTTTCCTTAGTCCAGTTACCCTGGGTAAACATGGTACCTTTCCTTTCCTTAGTCCAGTTACCCTGGGTAAACATAGTACCTTTCCTTTCCTTAGTCCAGTTACCCTGGGTAAACATAGTACCTTTCCTTTCCTTAGTCCAGTTACCCTGGGTAAACATAGTACCTTTCCTTTCCTTAGTCCAGTTACCCTGGGTAAACATAGTACCTTTCCTTTCCTTAGTCCAGTTACCCTGGGTAAACATAGTACCTTTCCTTTCCTTAGTCCAGTTACCCTGGGTAAACATAGTACCTTTCCTTTCCTTAGTCCAGTTACCCTGGGTAAACATGGTACCTTTCCTTTCCTTAGTCCAGTTACCCTGGGTAAACATGGTACCTTTCCTTTCCTTATTCCAGTTACCCTGGGTAAACATGGTACCTTTCCTTTCCTTAGTCCAGTTACCCTGGGTAAACATAGTACCTTTCCTTTCCTTAGTCCAGTTACCCTGGGTAAACATAGTACCTTTCCTTTCCTTAGTCCAATTACCCTGGGTAAACATAGTACCTTTCCTTTCCTTAGTCCAGTTACCCTGGGTAAACATAGTACCTTTCCTTTCCTTAGTCCAGTTACCCTGGGTAAACATAGTACCTTTCCTTTCCTTAGTCCAGTTACCCTGGGTAAACATAGTACCTTTCCTTTCCTTAGTCCAGTTACCCTGGGTAAACATAGTACCTTTCCTTTCCTTAGTCCAGTTACCCTGGGTAAACATAGTACCTTTCCTTTCCTTAGTCCAGTTACCCTGGGTAAACAATAAACATAGTACCTTTCCTTTCCTTAGTCCAGTTACCCTTGGTAAACATACTACCTTTCCTTTCCTTAGTCCAGTTACCCTGGGTAAACATAGTACCTTTCCTTTCCTTAGTCCAGTTACCCTGGGTAAACATAGTACCTTTCCTTTCCTTAGTCCAGTTACCCTGGGTAAACATATTACCTTTCCTTTCCTTAGTCCAGTTACCCTGGGTAAACATGGTACCTTTCCTTTCCTTAGTCCAGTTACCCTGGGTAAACATAGTACCTTTCCTTTCCTTAGTCCAGTTACCCTGGGTAAACATAGTACCTTTCCTTTCTTTAGTCCAGTTACCCTGGGTAAACATGGTACCTTTCCTTTCCTTAGTCCAGTTACCCTGGGTAAACATAGTACCTTTCCTTTCCTTAGTCCAGTTACCCTGGGTAAACATAGTACCTTTCCTTTCCTTAGTCCAGTTACCCTGGGTAAACATAGTACCTTTCCTTTCCTTATTCCAGTTACCCTGGGTAAACATAGTACCTTTCCTTTCCTTAGTCCAGTTACCCTGGGTAAACATAGTACCTTTCCTTTCCTTATTCCAGTTACCCTGGGTAAACATAGTACCTTTACTTTACTTTCCTTACACATACAGACTGTTCCCACGCCCCAGAAGGCCCTTTGGTTTCAAGTGTTTTTTATTTTGTCTTGTAGTTCTTTTAGGGTGATTTGGGAATCTAGTGGATTCTGGTAGTATGTTATGGCTGACTCTAGGTTTATGTTGATAACAAACAACAACAAACAACAAATAATAATAATAATAATTCTAGTTTTATTGGTTATTGGTTGGGTTTGTTTGTACCTTTTCTGTGTTTTTGTTTCTTATTGTGTCTTTGTCTCCTGCCCCTCCTTCCTTCCCCTAAAGGAACAGGGTCTCCTGCCCCTCCTTCCTTCCCCTAAAGGAACAGGGTCAGGGCTAAATACTAATGTCCCCATGTCCCCTTTCCCCAAAAGGACCTGGCGCGCTATAAGCTATCTATGAGCTTGTAGATCTGCTATTTTTCAATAGCTAAATTATAACATAATGTTTAAAACACCAAAATGGGTTCCCACCCAAAATGGGTAGTTTGTCCTGTTCTAACACACGCACATGCGCACACACACACACGCACAAACACACACACACACACACACACACACACACACACACACACACAGAGAGAAAAATAAGACAAACCTGCACAAATGTTAGCGTAGCCTTCTGCAGCAGACATTCTGCATAGCAGATCTCTGCATGCATCTCTTCTGGAAGATTACACACAATACTACATTAATACTGCCTGCCTGCCTGCGTGCGTGCGTGTGTGTGTGTGGTGTGCGTGCGTGTCGTGCGTGTGTGGCGTGCGTGCGTGCGTGTGTGGCGTGTGTGTGTGGCGTGCTTGCTTGCGTACGATCCCCACATCACCCTGGTATGGATGGATAAAGGGATTAGGTCACATTATTTCGCTCCAGATAATAAGCTGTCTCTCTACTGTATGTGTACAGTATGATATCTCTACTGTATGTACACAGTATGATATCTCTACTGTATGTCTACAGTATGAACTCTCTACTGTATGTATACAGTAGAGAGACAGCTACTGTATGTACAGTATGATCTATACAGTCTCCGTTCTACTGAATGATCTATCAGTGTGTTCAGATACAGCACACAGAGCGCACCGTGCAATACAAACTAATGCGTGGGTGCGCACGCTCTGCACATATCCGAACGCACCCCTCTAAATGTCTGAGTGTGTGTGTGTGTGTGTGTGTGTGTGTGTGTGTGCGTGTGCATGTGCATACCTTCCTGCAAGCTGGTCTGTTTGGAAACAAGACTGGACAGAGAACCAACCACAGAGTTTCTTTTCCTGAACCTGTGCACACACACACACACACACACACACACACACACACACACACACACACACACACACACACACACACACACACACACACACACACACACACACACACACACACACACACACACACACACACACACACACACACACACACACACACACACGGAGTCAGTGTTAATGATGCTAATGAAGGCTCTGTTCCATTCTGGTCAAACAGAGTCAGTGTTAATGATGCTAATGAAGGCCTGTTCCATTCTGGTCAAACAGAGTCAGTGTTAATGATGCTAATGAAGGCCTGTTCCATTCTGGTCAAACAGAGTCAGTGTTAATGATGCTAATGAAGGCCTGTTCCATTCTGGTCAAACAGAGTCAGTGTTAATGATGCTAATGAAGGCCTGTTCCATTCTGGTCAAACAGAGTCAGTGTTAATGATGCTAATGAAGGCCTGTTCCATTCTGGTCAAACAGAGTCAGTGTTAATGATGCTAATGAAGGCTCTGTTCCATTCTGGTCAGACAGAGTCAGTGTTAATGATACTAATGAAGGCTCTGTTCCATTCTGGTCAAACAGAGTCAGTGTTAATGATGCTAATGAAGGCTCTGTTCCATTCTGGTCAAACAGAGTCAGTGTTAATGATGCTAATGAAGGCTCTGTTCCATTCTGGTCAGACAGAGTCAGTGTTCTGCTATTGTGCACGATGACTCACTAGTCCTTAGGGGCATCCAACACACACACACACACACACACACACACACACACACACACACACACACACACACACACACACACACACACACACACACACGCACATGCACACGCACACACACATACACACATACTAGGGCATTAACATAAAAATGGACTAGTCGACTAGCAAAACGGTAGTCGACACTGTAAATCAAAAATCGAATAATCGTTAATATTATTATTATTTTTATTTATTTTTTAAGATATTCTTTTGCGGCTTATGCCTTTTATTGGTTTTTGAAGGGACAGACAGTAGGCTGACAGGAAACGGGAGAGAGATGGGGGAAGACATGCAGTAAAGGCCGTGTCGGGCTCGGGCGAACCCGAACCCGCGGCACACTGCGACTGGATTACCAGTCGGGTGCCCAGACGGTTACGCCACCGCCTGGGCATTAATATTATTTTTTATATTTTTTATGATTTTCTTTCTTTCTTTTTTCTACAGCAGGCATGCAGCTGTGAGCTCGGTTGTTTTGTTGGTAGTTCGTCAACTTCAGTACTAATCCATTCTTGGCTGATTGTTTTCATATCATGTACAAGCCTACTGTACGTGGGTTTTGCCGTCACCCTCACTCGTGTAGGTGCGGTGGGCGGCGGATCGGCGGTGGCACTAGCAGCATTCAAGACAGATTTTCTTTGGGAAAAGCATAATGCGATAATTATGCCTCATAGGCTCATAAGATCAATGGGGACAACTACAGTGTGTAAATACTTTTACTATTGGTGAGTTTATTACTGTAGTTTGTTCAACAAGTTAGATTGGAGACGTGTCGTCGTGTCGTCCGGTACAGTAAAGTATAGCAGGAGTTCCTCCTCACTCTGCCCAATATTATCCAGTTTGGTGACAGTCAGACTACAGTAGCTCTCGTGATTTCATGTTTCTTCATGCTTATCCAACAAAAAAACAAACCGCTATGCCGCACGATCATAGTTATAATAGTCGCGATGGAGTTAAGTAGTTGATCATCTGATTCATAGCCTGGCAGCCTGCTAGCTAGCAAACCTACTATGTAATCATAACCTCCTCCTAGCTTGTAGCTCCTTCTAAAAACCAAAGGAACTGTGGTTGTAACTTGTTGTTGAACATTTAGGGTTGTATGAAAAACATCGCATCGTTCATTCCTCCTCCTCCCCGCTCCAGTCTCCAACTGAACAAACATTGTGAACAACGTAACATGCTATGCTGCTCCGTAGAAAGGTCTTGCGCATCAAAAATAGCAGATCTGCAAGCTCACAACGCGTCCATTCGTGAGTCATTGTGGAACTTGCAACTTTGACTTGAAACAGCTGAGCCAATTTCGGCCAATCAGAGCGGCATTCAGCGTAATCTAGTAAGAGAGTGGCGACACTCGCGTTGACTCCCACTGTAACAATGGAATGCGGAAGTGCTCATTCTATCTCAATGGGATAGTTCCAATGTTTGGAACTATAGCCCATAGGTACCCGCTTTGTCTCAATGGGATATAGTTCCAATGTGTGGAACTATAGCCCATAGGCACCCCACTTTGTCTCAATGGGATAGTTCCAATGTTTGGAACTATAGCCCATAGGTACCCGCTTTGTCTCAATGGGATAGTTCCAATGTGTGGAACTATTGCCCATAGGTACCCGCTTTGCGGCGAGATCAAAGTGTGTCGCCACTACTATTACTATTATTACTATTCCACTCGGCCTGCATTCACCGGCTCTGTTTTGCAGTTAATGCTTCACTCGCTGGCTGTTTCAGAACACGATATTTTAATGCTTGATTGGATGGAAAAAATATCATATTTACCACCGACTAATCGAATATAAATCGATTTTGATGGTAGTCGAGTCGACTATAAAAAATCACGTTTGGTTAATGCCCTAACACATACACATACACACGCACACACGCACACACACACACACACACTGACCTCTGGCATGTGTGTAGAGCATCTTTGATGGTCATCATGGCCACCTGGATGTCTGCCGGGTCAAAGGTCATCGCAGCCTGCATGACCAGTATGCTGCTGTAGCCCAACGCATGGTACATGCTGTGTCTCCACCTACATGAGCGCACACACGCACACACACACAACGCACACACATCAATAACGAGTTCTTTCAGATTATGTGTAAGGGCCGATTCATATTCCTATTTTGGAGCCAAATAAAAGTGGGTTCGGCTCTGTAGAGCCTACAATGTGACGTCATTTGGCTCTGTAGAGCCTACAATGTGACGTAATTTGGCTCTGTAGAGACTACAATGTGACGTCATTTGGCTCTGTAGTGTAGAGCCTACAATGTGACGTCATTTGAGGTTCGGGGGGGGGGGGGGGGGGGGTACCGTCCTAAAGTCGGCTCTTCGGTGCTACTGTAAATTTCTGACGAGCCAAAATCATTTCGGCACTACAGCGCCGAAACAGCGGTGAAATAGGAGTATGAATCGGCCCCAAGACCTGAGGCGGATCTAAATGACCACCTCTCACACTTCACAGAGCTTTGTAGATCTGCTGTTTTTGAACTGGAGTCGTGTAAATGAACCGTTTTGACCGTCTGACCAGGCATTGAATTACTACGTTTCTGACCAGGACTAAGCATTGAATTACTACGTTTCTGACCAGGACTAAGCATTGAATTACTACGTTTCTGACCAGGACTAAGCATTGAATTACTATGTTTCTGACCAGGACTAAGCATTGAATTACTACGTTTCTGACCAGGACTAAGCATTGAATTACTACGTTTCTGACCAGGACTAAGCATTGAATTACTATTAATGTTATTAATGTGAATGTGCAGGAAATCATGGCTTCAAATTGACATATTGGTTGTGCAGTTTGACCCGATAGTTTCTGAGACATGGTGTATAGACTATGGAGTGACGTCTTAGTTTCTGAGACATGGTGTATAGACTATGGAGTGACGTCTTGCACAGATGTAGACACTTGACAATTTAACTCTGAAACATTCACTCCTATAGAGGGCGCTGTTTTGCCTTTGTTCTCAAATGGGGGGGGGAGAAACAAAGACAGCATCTGTAGCTTTGCATCTTTGTATCCCGGAACCCCTCAGAAGCAAAGATTTGAGTTAAAAAACGTTTTGTGCAGACCTACAAGCACACAGCAGCTAAAGTATGACATAATGCTTAACCCATTCTGAACGGGAACCCATTTTGGTGTTATAGCATCATGTTATGCTTTAGCTATTGAAAAATAGCAGATCTACAAGCTCATAGCGCGCCACCGAGTGGCACGCTACGAGCTTGTAGGTCTGCTATTTTAGAAAAATCTAATAACGACTGACATTTTTTTTAATCTGATCTCAGGTCAGAATGGGTTAATCAGACCAGTGTGTGTCCATGCAGTGGAAACCTCGTATGAATCTGATCTCAGGTCAGAATGGCTTGAACTACGTCACCATGGTTTGAGCAGGTCCAGAGCTTCAGAGAACTTGTTGTTGAGGACCAGGTTCAGAGCACACTGGGTCTCCTGGATGGCTGACTGGAGATCCATCTGACAGGACCTGCGCACACACGCACACACACACACACACACACATTTGAAATGTTTATTTATGCCCACATAATGAGAAGTACAGGAATACCTTGTACAAAGGACATAAACACTGCCAGTGCAGTTTGACAGTGGGAGGGCAGCCAGTTACAACGTGCATGGACAGCAAAGCATGGTTACACACACACACACACACAACACCACACCACACCACACCCACACACACACACACACACACACACACACACACACACACACACACACACACACACACACACACACACACACACACACACACACACACACACACACACACACACACACGCACACCCTTCTCTTCATTTCTCTTCTCTCAGAGGGAACCGAGATAAATATACAGCAGGGTGTGTGATTAGAGAGAGAGAGAGAGAGAGAGAGAGAGAGACAGACATAGATTGTGAGTGGGTGTCCATGCGTGTCTAAGTTGTGTGTGGGCTTGCATGTGTGTTTGTGTCTAAGGGTGTGTGTGGGCGACTGGGCGTGCATGTGTTTGTGTCTAAGGGTGTGTGTGTGTGTGTGTGTGTGTGTGTGTGTGTGTGTGTGTCTTAAGGTCACACAAAGACAGTTTATCACAGCTGCCAACTATGATCGTCTCTCCCATTTCTCCTCTCGTGCTATTTTTAGCTGCCCATAGTGCGGCCAAATCTAATTGTTCAACGTGTGTGCAGCGTGCATGTGTGTGTGTGTGTGTGTGTGTGCAGCGTGCATGTGTACTCACACAGGTATCCTGTCAAAGGCATCTTCAAAGCAGTCCTGGAAAACAGAAACATGTGTTTAATCAGACCAGTGTGTGTCCGGTGGAAACCTCGTATGAATCTGACCTCGGGTCAGAATGGGTTAACATGTCTCACAGGACACCCTGGACTCGAACCGGAGAGACGCGCGCTGTGATTTCAGGCACAGCACGAAGCCGTCAAGCTTCTCGATGCGAAACACACTGAAGTAGCAAAGCGTGGGAATTCCGTTGGTCAGACGATGGTTTTTCCCGAAGTACCTCCTTGTGGTTTTTCCCGAAGTACCTCCTTGTAGATGCAGCCTGATTGTTTCTGGTCTCTTCCCGATGGTTTTTGAGGCAATATTCGCTGCAGCTTGCTTTTCTTCCTTTTACATTTAGATTGCCATAGACCACATTGCCGTGTTAGAAGTCAAGATTCCCTCTATCCCTCCAGAGATTACTTTACTTTACTTTATGTGTTAATTTGGACAGGACAATGCATATTAACACTATCAGTGCCGGAAGTGCTTCAAAATAGGAGCTCTGGGGTGCCGGAGTTGTCTGAGCGCTTTTACTCTGAAAGCCATGAACCGGAAACAATTTCCTAAAACTTCACAAAGTTGACCTCACATTGCGATCATTTTAATTTATACGATATATGATCCAAAAAGCGTTCATATTTTGCGGGAGAGAGACGGACGAGGAGCAGAAATGAAGCGCCAGCATATCGATCCGTTCATCACCACGGAGAGCGCCCTGGATTAGGAGATACGTGTCATTCTTTCCGCCGCGCTAACATGTGAGTCAACGGCAAGCTAATAATTGCCCAGAGCGTTAGCATACGGCAGCCGAAAGTCGAACGTCCAAAAAAAAAAAATAGGAAAAATTCTGAATATTCTTATCTCGCCCCGTATCATTGAGGATGCGCTAGGACAGGGGTGGGCAACTGGCGGCCCGGGGGCCACATGCGGCCCCCACCTTCACTTAATGCGGCCCTCAGGTTAATGTCAGAATACTGATATAGTATTGGTTCCAGCTGTTTACAATTCCACAACATGCAAACATGACCTGCTTTAATTACTTCAGTCTAAATTAGTAGCTCAATGCTCAACACACGTATAATTAAAGGCATTTGAAATTACATAAAAATGTAAATTTTCAGGATTCCAATTCGAATATAGCAAAAATAGCCGATCTACAAGCTCAAAACGCGTCGCAGCGCGACGCATTTTGAGCTTGTAGATCGGCTATTTTTGCTACGACAGTAATATATGGCCCTAGGCAGTTAGTGTGGAAATATAGTGGCCCTCTCCATCGTCAAAGTTGCCCAGCCCTGCGCTAGGACGTCCACCGACGTCCAAGGCACCTCTCGGTTCGAATCCTTAAGACGGCCTGAGGCGTCCTATGTAAAAAAATACACCGGATATATACTGTAGCACAGTTGCTCATTTTCATCTGCAGTCCTCACAGGAAACACAAAACGGAAAAACAGAGAGTCAAACAGTGGAATACGTTTACATGACATTACATTAGCCCATTCTGGGCAGACCTACAAGCTAGGTCTAGCAGACCTAGCAGACCTACAAGCTCGTAGCGCGCTACGAGCTTGTAGGTCTGCTATTTTTGAAAAATCGAAGACATTTTTAGAATCTGATCTCAGGTCAGAATGGGTTAATCAGACCAGTGTGTGTCCAGTGGAAACCTCGTATGAATCTGATCTCAGGTCAGAATGGGTTAGGGAACGACACAGCATAAAAAATAAATACACCTAAAATGTCATCATAAATGGCTGCAGCTTTGGTTTTCAAGCTCTTCCCTCTTATCAGGTTCTTAATATAGACTGTTTCCATGATATGCTGAACAATAAGAGTCTATTTTTGAATGAGCAAGATAATATCTCACCACTTGGAATAGAGGGAATGCGCGTGACGCGTGATCATCCTACCCACACACCGCCATACACACACCCACACACACACACCCACACACCGCCATACACACACCCACACACACACCCACACACCGCCATACACACCCACACACACACCCACACACCGCCATACACACACCCACACACACACCCACACACCGCCATACACACACCCACACACACACCCACACCCACACACACCGCCATACACACCCACACACACACCCACACACACACACACCGCCATACACACCCACACACACACACCCACCCACACACCCACACCCACCAACACACATATGCTGAGTGAGCTAGCTAGTCATTAAGGGCATATATACATTGCATTCATGCCAATTAACCAACACAATATGAACACCTTCATTGTTTACACAAATCCTGAGGAATGCAGAATATCCTGCAAGGTAATGTCTGTCTCTGTGTTGCGCACGCGCGCGCGCACACACGAATTATTGTATCTGGATCTGCACAAGAGGCGCAATACAATAGACCCAAACACTGATCAGAATTAGGTTACATTATATGGTCCAACCAGATATAACTGCTGCACATGCTTAGCATGCGCGCGCACACACACACACACACACACACACACACACACACACACACACACACACAGGTCAGACTCGGTGTCAGTGCCATTCTAATCAATTAGTCAGGAATAAGACCATGTGTTCCATTACCACACACACACTCTCACATGGTAGACAGGACACTCCTGTCTGTCTGTCTGTCTAGCCACCCCCTCATCTCTGTCATTTTCTAAGCCCTATATACTCGTTGACATTTAGCCCATTTGAGCCACGGACCACCATCTGATGACATTTAGCCTCTCAGACCCATTTGAGCCACGGACCACCATTTGATGACATTTAGCCTCTCAGACCCATTTGGGCCACGGACCACCATCTGATGACATTTAGCCTCTCAGACCCATTTGAGCCACGGACCGTCCACCATTTGATGACATTTAGCCTCTCAGACCCATTTGGGCCACGGACCACCATCTGATGACATTTAGCCTCTCCTCATCCTGTCGTCCCTTCACAATAAAGTGTCTCCCCTTTACCTCGCAATGCCGCACATTTTACCCAGGGTATTAACAGGAAATGGGTGTAACCCCCCCCCCCCCCCGATATATCGCTCCCTGATATATCACTCAGGTCTAAACCGACATATCACTACCAGGTCTAAACCTACATATCACTACCAGGTCTAAACCGACATATCACTACCAGGTCTAAACCGACATATCACTACCAGGTCTAAACCGACATATCACTACCAGGTCTAAACCGACATATCACTACCAGGTCTAAACCGACATATCACTACCAGGTCTAAACCGACATATCACTACCAGGTCTAAACCGACATATCACTACCAGGTCTAAACCGACATATCACTACCAGGTCTAAACCCACATATCACTACCAGGTCTAAACCCACATATCACTACCAGGTCTAAACCAACATATCACTACCAGGTCTAAACCTACATATCACTACCAGGTCTAAACCCACATATCACTACCAGGTCTAAACCAACATATCACTACCAGGTCTAAACCGACATATCACTACCAGGTCTAAACCGACATATCACTACCAGGTCTAAACCGACATATCACTACCAGGTCTAAACCCACATATCACTACCAGGTCTAAACCGACATATCACTACCAGGTCTAAACCCACATATCACTACCAGGTCTAAACCCACATATCACTACCAGGTCTAAACCCACATATCACTACCAGGTCTAAACCCACATATCGCTACCAGGTCTAAACCCACATATCACTACCAGGTCTAAACCCACATATCACTACCAGGTCTAAACCGACATATCACTACCAGGTCTAAACCGACATATCACTACCAGGTCTAAACCCACATATCACTACCAGGTCTAAACCGACATATCACTACCAGGTCTAAACCCACATATCACTACCAGGTCTAAACCAACATATCACTACCAGGTCTAAACCAACATATCACTACCAGGTCTAAACCGACATATCACTACCAGGTCTAAACCCACATATCACTACCAGGTCTAAACCAACATATCACTACCAGGTCTAAACCGACATATCACTACCAGGTCTAAACCCACATATCACTACCAGGTCTAAACCCACATATCACTACCAGGTCTAAACCGACATATCGCTACCAGGTCTAAACCGACATATCACTACCAGGTCTAAACCGACATATCACTACCAGGTCTAAACCCACATATCACTACCAGGTCTAAAGCGACATATCACTACCAGGTCTAAACCAACATATCACTACCAGGTCTAAACCCACATATCACTACCAGGTCTAAACCCACATATCACTACCAGGTCTAAACCGACATATCACTACCAGGTCTAAACCGACATATCACTACCAGGTCTAAACCCACATATCACTACCAGGTCTAAACCCACATATCACTACCAGGTCTAAACCGACATATCACTACCAGGTCTAAACCGACATATCACTACCAGGTCTAAACCCACATATCACTACCAGGTCTAAACCGACATATCACTACCAGGTCTAAACCAACATATCACTACCAGGTCTAAACCCACATATCACTACCAGGTCTAAACCGACATATCACTACCAGGTCTAAACCGACATATCACTACCAGGTCTAAAGCGACATATCGCCATCAGTCAGGCTCCAGTTCCACACATTTCACACAATGCTTCCCCTCCCTAAAAGTAAATAAACTCAACTAGAAAGTGAGGGATGATGACAGATCTCTCCCAGAGGAAAGGACAGCTTGCTGCAGCAAATAGTTTGCAGTCTGAGCACAGGCTTAGTTAATAGTTAATAGTTTACAGTCTACACCATTTCTCTTCACCCAAAACAGATAATGAACCAAGCTGCCTTGTGGAGGTTGGGACTCGGCACCTTTCAGCTGTATATGTTCTCTAGGGCTTTCCTTAACCTCGTTATATTTTGACACTTGCCATGGCAACGTAAATGTATGTTTTCTCAAGCCAATAAAAGCTCCTTGAATTATTTAATTCAGTTGGCAGGACCCATAAAACTGCACTAGACCGCTGGGCTGGCACCGCGTACAATGATCTGTCCGATATAATAACGTTATCTGTGTGTGTGTGTGTGTGTGTGTGTGTGTGTGTGTGTGTGTGTGTGTGTGTGTGTGTGTGTGTGTGTGTGTGTGTGTGTGTGTCACGTGCAGATCAAATTGTCATATAATTGGCATTAATTGATCTCGTGCAGAGACTCCATATTCTCACTCTGTGTTTTCTCTCTCTCTCTCTCTCTCTCTCTCTCTGAGTGAAATGCAAGCTGTTTCGATAAATTTGATTTGTTGTCGCCTGCCGTCTTAGTGAATACATTTTGGCAAAACAATCAACAATGGCAACATTAGCAGCTTAATGTCACAATGCGTGCACACACAAGCAAGAGTATTGTGTGTGTGTGTGTGTGTGTGTGTGTGTGTGTGTGTGTGTGTGTGTGTGTGTGTGTGTGTGTTGACTAAGCCATACACTAAGCTAATAACCAGAAAAATGTGACCTGAATGATGCCATTTCCCTGCGATCAGCTGAAAAAATACAACAGTATCAGACTGTGGTTGTACTGGTCAGTACAACAGTATCAGACTGTGGTTGTACCGGTCAGTACAACAGTATCAGACTGTGGTTGTACTGGTCAGTACAACAGTATCAGACTGTGGTTGTACCGGTCAGTACAACAGTATCAGACTGTGGTTGTACTGGTCAGTACAACAGTATCAGACTGTGGTTGTACCGGTCAGTACAACAGTATCAGACTGTGGTTGTACCGGTCAGTACAACAGTATCAGACTGTGGTTGTACCGGTCAGTACAACAGTATCAGACTGAGGTTGTACCGGTCAGTACAACAGTATCAGACTGTGGTTGTACTGGTCAGTACTACAACAGTATCAGACTGTGGTTGTACCGGTCAGTACAACAGTTTCAGACTGTAGTTGTACCGGTCAGTACAACAGTATCAGACTGTGGTTGTACTAGTGGTCAGTACAACAGTATCAGACTGTGGTTGTACCGGTCAGTACAACAGTATCAGACTGTGGTTGTACTGGTCAGTACAACAGTATCAGACTGTGGTTGTACCGGTCAGTACAACAGTTTCAGACTGTAGTTGTACCGGTCAGTACAACAGTATCAGACTGTGGTTGTACTAGTGGTCAGTACAACAGTATCAGACTGTGGTTGTACCGGTCAGTACAACAGTATCAGACTGTGGTTGTACCGGTCAGTACAACAGTATCAGACTGTGGTTAGTGGGGTTAGTAGGTTTATGTGTCTCTCTATGTCCAGAGCCTTAGATATAGACGCCTTAGTTACGCAAACTGCGTTCACTTCATGGGGCTTCAGTCCAATAGAGGCTCTCCTACATAGACTTCTATTGAGAATGGGGACAACCAACTGGGACAAGTCCTGGACCGGAAGTAGGCAGAAATGCATTGGACTCAGGGCAACAGCCCGGCTTCAATGATCTTTTAAATCCCTTTATTTTAGATTGTTTTGTAGTAATAGTACAACATAAACATTACAGAGACTTTAGTTGTCACTGTACGACACTTTAAAACATTGCCTAAAATAGCTCTCATTTGCGCCGCCCTCGTTGAAAACAATGTATTTACAACTCCAGCTTGTCTCAGTTCAGGCTGCATGAACAGTGCTGGGTTTCTGCCCCTCAATGTCCTAACTCTTCTATTAGATGGCTCTGGGTTTCTGCCCCCTCAATGTCCTAACTCTTCTATTAGATGGCTCTGGGTTTCTGCCCCCTCAATGTCCTAACTCTTCTATTAGATGGCTCTGGGTTTCTGCCCCCTCAATGTCCTATCTCTTCTATTAGATGGCTCTGGGTTTCTGCCCCCTCAATGTCCTAACTCTTCTATTAGATGGCTCTGGGTTTCTGACCCCCTCAATGTCCTAACTCTTCTTCATACACCTTTACATAGATTGTACATTGCATTCACACATTCATACACTGATGGCGGCGGAAACCATGCAAGGCACCAGCCAGCACATCGGGAGCAATTATAGGGTTCAGTGTCTTTGCCCAAGGACACTTCGACATGTTAGACAGGAGAAGGAGCCGGGATTCGAACCGCCGACCAAGAAACGTCATTGGATGACCTGCTCTACCTCCTGAGCCACAGTCGCCCTGCCCCCCCCCCCCCCCCTTGGCAGGTGATCCATTTTGGGTTCAAAAAGTGTCAGAGTTTGGAAGCGCTCCGTTGTCAGTAAAGCAACCCCCTGCTGCCTCCTGCATTATGGGCTGATTCAAAACAGGTGGTGGTACGCCTGGGCTGTTGAGTGATGTTCAAACGAGCGCTCCCAAAACGTGCCAAACTAGCTCATAACAACATGTGTAGAAACAAACACGTTTCAGATAGAAAGAGGATAGAACATTTAACCAATACGATAGATGTTATGTTATGTTGTGGTTTAAAGATAATGCAATTGTACAGTAGTGGTAATTGGTTGAACTCACTGTGTG